>NC_056735.1:637961586-638245156 GCF_019279795.1 Protopterus annectens | reverse complement strand
TAGTACACCATAATGGCAGATTCCTGTTTCTCTGACATCTAGCTCACCATAATGAAAGATTCCTGTCTCCCTGGCTTCTAGCTCACAATAACGTTGGATTCCTGTCTCCCTGACTTCTTCTTCATTACAATGGTAGAGTCCTGTCTCACTGACTTCTAGTACACCATAATGGCAGATACCTGTCTTTCTGACTTCTAGTACACCATAATGGCAGATTCCTGTCTTCCTGACTTATAGCTCACCATAATGGCAGATTCCTGTCTCCTTGACTTCTACTGCACCATAATGGCAGATTCCTGTCTCACTGACTTCTAGTACACCATAATGGCAGATTCCTATCTTTCTGATTTATAGCTCACCATGATGGCAAATTCCTGTCTCTCTGACTTCTAGCTCAACATAATGGCAGATTCCTGTCTTCCTGACTTATAGCTCAACTTATTGGCAGATTCCTGTCTTCTACTTTACCATAATGGCAGATTCCTGTTTTCCTGATTTATAGCTCACCATGATGGCAAATTCCTGTCTCTCTGACTTATAGCTCAACTTATTGGCAGATTCCTGTCTCCCTGAGTTCTAGTTCACCATAATGGCAGATTCCTGTCTCCCTGAGTTCTAGTTCACCATAATGGCAGATTCCTGTCTCCTGGAGTTCTAGTTCACCATAATGGCAGATTCCTGTCTCCCAGACTTCTAGCTCACCATAATGGCAGATTCCTGTCTCCCTGACTTATGGTTTAAGGTAGATGTATGAAAAGAAGTAGGACTCACCAGAGAGACAGAGATGGGAGGAAGGAACCAGCCTTCTAGGTATCCCTGCAGTAAAGAATGAACTGGGAGCTTACCCTGTTTGAGTTTGGGAGGTGCTTTATGTATGGAACCAAGGGGAAACTGTAATTCATGTTGGAATGCACTAGACATCTTTAAGGTATTAGTGAAGAGCACTGGCCAGAATGAAAATTAACCTATTTCTACAAGTTTGCAATGATTTTTATTGTCCTTTGTAAAATAAACAGCATTTTGAGCTGCAAGATGATATACAGACATTCTGTATTTGGATTTCATTACCTGTGCAAAAAAATGTTGCACCAACCACCAACTGGACTTATTTCTGATGCAGTGGTCAAGAGTCATCACATATGTGGGCATATGCATGTGTAGTACATCTGTAAGGAGTCACCATAGAATTCAGCATGTAAGCAAACATGGAACAGAAGAGATGAAATAGAATAATAATGCTATTGTATAATAGCACTATATTCTGTTCAGCTATGGACAATGCAGATGTTTGCAGAGCTGGAATGCACACCTGTTATGGCTAAACCTTGCATTATTCACCCAAATTGGATGTATTGCTTAGATTCAATTCACCACTTCATTAGAACTTACTGAGCTACCATAGCTCTGATCAAATAAATTTCATTAGGAGCAATTGGAAATATGAGACGATAACCAGTCAGACTCATTTGATTCATATTGCCTGTAACATGAGACACAGACTAGTGTTTGATTTAAATTTAGTTAGTGCTAGACAGACTGTATAAAAGATTTAAACAGTTATGCCACACACAGTGCATACTTGAGGTTGTAAGCAGTATTGATATCTCCCAGTTCATTATTTTAAGTAATTACTGAAATCAGAAAAAAAGTATATTAAACAAAACATGCACAACCGACAGCTTCAGCACCTGTTCTTTAACTTTTTGTTAAATCTTTATATAGAGTAGTAGTACTGCAAGCTTACACAGAAGAGTTCTGTCCTTACTACATCATTATTTTAACTTCAAGGCATAAGGAAACATAACAAGTCATCTCACAAACCGAATGTAGCTGAAGCTGTACTATGAGCCACAGTTACTCAGCCAATGCCACCCATAGAGTGCAGGGGAAGGTTAGCCATTCTCAGCGGTCAGTACAAGAGTAACTGCCATCTGTTAGCCTAATGGTAGGGAATATTCAAACCTGAATCAAAGACTTGTAACCTGTACTTTGATATTCCATACTGTGTTTGATGCTGTGGGAAGAAGAAACCAAATGTATTTTCTCATGAAGATGAAACAAGCTGAGTTTGCTGTGCTACCTCCTGGTGATAAATACTTATATTAAAAAATAACAGTTGGCCTTTTCTATCAAAAGTCAACAGCACTCATAGTGGTGGCATCTAAATATTTTTCTATTCTTTTCATTCAGGAATTAGCCTGTTAAGGTACTCATTATCGTTTTTATTTTTTGTAGCAAAGTTTAGTGCTTTTAATTTTCCGTGTTTAGTCTCTCTCTGTCAAACACACACACATACACACACATACACAAACACACACACACACACACACACACACACACACACACACACACACACACACACACACACACACATACACACACACACTGTGGCCGACAACTCTGAAGTATTTATGTGACAGTACACCAGTTTGCTATTTTTGTGATTCTCTGATTCAATACATTGAGCAGATTTTTAAGACTTCTTATAACAAAGGTGTAGTTGTCTTGTTATCATAGGTATAACATTTTCTTGTTTAGATAATAATGGTACATTGTAGAATCTATAATTCATATCTGACTATTAGTTCTGCCCTATCTAGCTTTCCATACTAGAAGATGCGTTTTTGCTTCCTGCAAAAAAAATTAGTGCAGAAACCCCCCCCATGCTTACTAATAAATATTATCTATCAGTCACTTCATCTTCCTTTTGAATCACATTGTCCATCTCCTCAAAAGACCTCTCATGGAAGAAAGTGGCCTGTAGAATCATTAAAGTGTATGTATGGACTGTCACATCAGTCAGGAGGTAAGACAATGCAGATATTGCAGGAGTATTCTGCTTACTGTACCTGAAAGAAAAAGGCAGAAAAGTATTCAGATGCTCATATCTGAGCTGAACAATCATTAAAAATATTTTCAAAACAAGCAGTGATCAAACTGAAGCCATATTTTAACAGACTTGAAACTGGAATATATTTAAATAAGTTTCCAATTATAGTATTTTGTAGATTGCAAGTTAAAAATAAAGAGTGTTATATAACAGTATGTGTATGAATGAAACCTACAATGAAAAATAAAAGGCCTGAAACTATTTTGTTGTCATGTATATATAGTGTGCACTGCTTCTGAATCAGGTCCAGGAATATGCTGTGATATTAAAGGTAGATGTCATGTGAAGCTATCTAGCACTTCCATAAATTGGCATTGAGGGTATTGTTTAGCTCACTTATGCATCCCTTTGTACTGCACTAAGTAGGATCACCTCCTTAAGTCTTAAGAATGGATAATAAAGAATTTTAAGCAATAGTTCAAGAAAATGCATACAGAACTGGCATGGCATCACATTTATAGCGTATAAAAAGTCATTTCCCTGCTTATGTCATCTGCATTTAACCATAATGCATAACATCCAGTAGAAAATATTTCATAGCAATTAAAAAGCACAGAAAACATTTTAGAATGATGCAATATTGTTCATATTATGTGAAAACATGGAGAAACATTGTAAGATACTTGCACAAGCCTTGTCTCCATAGTAGGACATGAAAAACTGATACTGGGCTACCAGTGATCAACTTTGCTCAAAAACACAGCCAAACTGGAAAATGAAAACAACAAAAATGTGTGGAAAATGTATAGGGTAAAACTGGAAGGAATGAAGGAAAGGTCAATATTTCCTGCAGAAAGTAAATGAGCATGACATAAAGCTGAAAAATAGGTGTATGATTAATACAGGCCTCAGTTTCCTCAATGAGAAAATCAGGGTCGATGTCCAAAATAAGAAGAGAAAGAAACCCAAAACAGGAACACATTTCATGAGCTGTAATATGGGTTTCTGGAAAATAAAAATAAAAGTGTCAAGCTTCAGTTACTAGTGCAATTAATCATTTAAATCTTTACAAATAAGGTTTGGCCAGGACCCTCTGTGGGGCAAGGTGGGTGGAGAAGTGAGGTAGTAT
Source organism: Protopterus annectens (assembly GCF_019279795.1). Taxonomy (NCBI): domain Eukaryota; kingdom Metazoa; phylum Chordata; order Ceratodontiformes; family Protopteridae; genus Protopterus; species Protopterus annectens. The sequence continues at coordinate 638,241,197 of NC_056735.1, read as the reverse complement.
AGGAGGAATGGGAAAGGAGGGAGGGTGGGGGGTTTTGGTGTGGGCTAGATAGGTAGCTGGGCTCTGGGCATTGAGGGGTTAAAGTTAGAGGAAGTGATGTAGGTTTAGGGAGGGACTTTGTTTTTATAGTTTGTCAGCAGAGAAAGTGGGGTCACATTTTGGGGTGAGTTGTTGAAGCTAACCCATGTCAAGGATGACCTGTAAGTACTTCAGTGGAAGATAGGCCTTGGATGATGAGTGTGTGGGATGGTGACAGGTTGGTAAGGATGGCTGGGGAGTGTAGTTTACTGTTCTGGTTAATTTAATTTATTTTTTTTTCTTTCCTTCATTGCTAGATGAGTGGAGTGGGGAGATGAGGCATGTGTGGAAGATAGGTGTTAGAAGGATGAGTTGAGAATGGCCCCAGTGCTAGTCTCAGGTGCTGGTGGGGGAGTAGGGCAGCATGGATGGTGGGTGTGTGTGTTACTTATCTGGCCTGTGTTTTAAGTTAAGGATGGTGCCTCTGGTAATTGCTGCATTTTCCCCAGATCCCCTGTCTTATCTTATGTGGTTCTCCTTGCTTCCTGGGCTGCTGCTGGTGACCTCATGGTACTTAGCTCCTGAGGGGAGGGGGAGCAGGGCCTTCTGTGTGATCCTTGGTGTTTCACCATTGCTACTCCATGTTTAAGGGTGGTTTTGGGCTGCCTGTGGATGGGGGAGTCAAAGTTGATGAGCGGTAATCCTTACCAATAGTAGGCCTTTGAGTACAGGTTTTTTGGCCTTTTTTCAGGTTGGGAACTATTCGTTCACAAGGGCTGAGGCTCTGTGCATGCGCTGTGAGGTGGAGAGCTGTTATTTCCACCTTGGTGCTCCAGAGAGCTTTGCTTGGTTAGTCTTGGCGCTCTATCAGGGAGAATAGATGCCATGTATAAAAGAAAAAAAAAGTAATTCACAGAATCAACAGTGAGTCAGGAAAGACTTGTGCCTGCTTTGGCAGTGGGTATACTAAAATTGGAATATATAAAATTAGCATGGTCCCTGTGTAAGATTAACAAGCTAATTTGTGATGCAGCTGATATTTATTTTTAGGTGCAAAGGGGAAGGCACATAGAAGGGGAGTGCTTCCACTCAGGCCGCTCATGATACTAGATGGCCACTCTTTAGGAAAGGGTGGGAAGCATAGTAATATTTTTTTTATTCTGCTAAATTAGTCTTTTATAAGAGGTGAGTGCAAGGAGCTATTAGTCCAAAAAAAAAAAAAAAAAAAAAAAAAATATATATATATATATATATATATATATATAACAGAAACGTGGACTTTATCACAGTGCAGTCAGGGTTTAGGGGTGGGTGGAAGAGCTCTGATGTGAATGCTGGGTCGGTAGATGTATTAAGCATATTTTTTTTTTCAGAAAGGTATAGTATAGGGCTAATATTAAAACTGTCTCTGCTTGTCCCTGAGATTGGTGGATTGGTTGAGGGCTGTGGAGTGGCCTAGTGGGCTAAAGCACTATGCTGTAGTGGACAGGGTGCTGGGTGCAATTCTTGAAGTATTGGATGCAGTACTTGGCAAGGGTGTAGATTTATGAAACAGAGCTGAGTTGGCTGAGTGACCACTGAAGGATGAGACAGTAAGGACACTTAATGGGGAGGGAGCTGAGTGGGCTAAGCACATGGCTGTAATCATTGAATAATGTGTGTTTTTTTTTTCTTTCCTCTTCAGATGGCTAACATTCAGAGACTTTGGAAGCATTGGGAGATGATAGTGGCACAGGCAGAAGAACTTTTCCAAGGGGTATCTACTGTGGATGCGGAGGTGACAGAGCAGCTGAATGAATCCAGTCAGAAAGGCAGTGATCCATTCCAAGGGCTACAGTGACAGCTTGTGACAAGAGGCAGTGAGTATTGAAGGATGTGGTTCCAGCTGGCCCATCAGTTTCAGATGGGACTCAAGATGGAGGATCAGGTAATGATCTTACATCAAGTATCTTGGCAGGTGGGGTAGGTGCTGAGAATGTGGGGGCAGCTGGGGAGGACAGGGAGGCTTGGGGGATGGCTTTTGGTAGTGAATGGAATACCATGGGGGGTGCAGTTGCAGAGGCTGTCAGAGTTTCTGGGTACAGTGGGGGGAAACAGTTGGGGGGCAGCACAGGGTCAGTGGCTAGTACAGCATGGGGCTTGGAACTAGGTTCTGAGTTTGGCCTTCGCCCGGGTGACTGGTTAACCACACAGGCCCTAGGTCAGAGACCAGGTGCAGTCATTTTGATACCGCACATTCTTTCTGTGGTCATTGAGTTAATTGATGCTGGAGGGTACAATGGCTGGTTGAAGTGGAGTCGGCTAACAGTAAGGATTTGCTGGCCACATTGGCTGCATTGGGGAGGAAGAGGGTAGGTAGAATTCGCCCTAGGACATGGGATAATTGGGTGTTAGGTTTAATTTATTACATGGCGGTGCAGCTAAAAAAGGATGGAACTTTGGCTTTGCCACTTTTAGGTTATTTTCCTCATGATTTGGGAGGTGCAGGGTTTACAGCCAAGGAACGCTTGGTTATGGTATGATCAGAGGTTCCAGAAGTGAAAAGCACTGGATCCTTCTCTTCGCTGGGAGGTGCAGCATCCAAACATCTGGGTGGCTACCATGATGGACAGTTATGGGGGGATAAGTAGAGGGGGTAAAGGGGGAGAAGGGGTTGGTGTGTGTTGGGCCTTTAATGGTGAAAGTTGTGTGTGGGTAGGGTGCAAGTTCTTGCATGCTTGTTGAAGGTGTGGGGGGAATCATCCAGCCATTCAATGCGGGCACCATGAGATTAATTAGATGATTCCAAACTTTGTGTCAGGGGAGGGCGACTTTTTTCCTGTGCAGAGGTTTCAGACCCATAGAGGTAGATGCAATTTTTGTGGACTTTGGGGAGGAGGGCTTTTCAGGGGGGGTAGGGGAAGGGTCGCCTTTTCCCATTAAGGTGGTCTAAGATTTTCCTAATCTTGTGCTTAAGAAGGAGATATTAGATGGGTTTTATCATGGGTTCACTATTAAATCTAAGGTAGTTGGAGATGGAGTGGTTTGCAAGAATCTGTGATCAGTGTGAAGCAAGGAGGACAGTTTGCGGGGTTTGGTTGAGAAGGAGTGCCAGGCAGGTTGGCCAATGGGCCCTTTTGACAGTCCGCTGTTTGACACCTTTAAGATTTCTCCATTGGGTCTAGCACCAAAGAAATGGATGGGGAGTTCAGGTTGATTCATCACTTGCCATATCCCAAAGGGGGCTCGGTTAATGATTTTATTGCAGGGTTAGTTATGCATCCTTGGGCGATGGTGTTGGGGTTATTAGGTGTTTTAAGGAGCCATGGTTAGTGAAGGTGGATATTGAGTCAGCCTTTCATTTGCTGCCAATCAAGCAGGAGGACTGGCTGTTAGTAGGCATGGTAGTAGGTAACAAATTTTATTTTGACAAGGCTATGCCAATGGATTTTATCAGTTGCATGTGCAACATTTGAGAAATTCAGTGCGGCATTTCAATGGGTGTGGCAGCAGATGGTTGGTAAGCAGAAGACAGTAGATTACTTGGGTGATTTTTTTGTTAGTTGGGGAGTGAGAAGAAGGTGTGCAGGAAGGGCTACAGGAATTTCTGTGTATGTATGACAATTAGGGGTCCCTTTGGTTCAGCATAAGTTGGAAAACCCAGCAAAGGCTTTGGAATTTTTGAGTTTATTGGTGGATGCAGGGGATTGTTTTGCCTGCCCATGGATAAGATAGACAGACAGAAAGCTACAATAAGGTTGGTTGTGGCTAAGGATAAGGTACAGATCCAGACAGTTATGGAGCTGCTGGGGTTGTTGAATTTCGCATGTTGGGCGGAGCACCCAGGGTGTACTTTCTGTAGGTCAGTGTTGGGTTGGGGTGAATAGTTGGTGTGGGAGGATTTGCTGCTTTGGTTGTGTTTTTTGGATTGGTTCAATAGGGTTTCTTTTTGGCAGGCAGACTGGGTGGGGCAAGAGGAACTTCAACTATTCACAGATGCAGCAGGGGGCATTGGCATGTGGGCTTATTTTGGGGGACAGTGGTTTGCAGTTAGATGGCATCTGCACTGGAAGGAAGAATGGAAAAGAGAGGTCGCAATTTTAGAATTGATGCCAATTTGGGTAGCCTCAGTAGTTTGGAAGGAGCATTTGTGGGGGAAGCGGGTATTTTTGATTTGGGTAACATGGCAGTGATGCTGGTGTTACAGAAGAAGATGACCAGGTCAGAATTACTATGGTTAATTTTGTGTAAGTTGGTTTTACAGAATTTGATAATTAACTTTTCATTTGCAGGGGAGCATGTGCCTGGGGTGAGTAATGTCATTTCTGATAGCTTGTCCCGATTTAAATTTCCCAGGTTTCAGCTGTTGGCACCAGAGGCAGAAGAAGTGCCGCTATCCTTGCCAGAGGAGGGATGGAACCTTGGGTCGAGGTAACCAGGAGGTTGGTGCATCAGTCTTGAGTGATGTCTACCAGGAAGGCTTATGGTAGGGCTCTTTGTGAATTTGATCAGTTTGTTTTACAATTGCCAGAAGATGAAGGGGTTTGATCTGATGAATTACTGCTTCATTATTTAACTAGAGCCTGGGATTTAGGTAAAGTCTTACAAACAGTTAGGGTGGATTTAGCTGCAATTAGCATATTTGCACAGGTATCGAGGTTACATGACTTTATGAAGTCTTGAATGGTAGGGCATATGTTGAAGGAATGGGTAAGAGTGGCTGGGGAGCGTCGTGATATGTGATGGCCACTGACAAGTGCATTCTTGAAGGTTTTACTAAAGGGCTTAGTTTTACTGGAAAGTAACTCATCAGATTATATTATGTGGGTTACATTGTGTGTATGGCTATATTTTGGTGCATTTCATGTGTCTGAGCTGTTAGGATCATTACTTTGGAGGGATGTAATGATAGGCCCTGGGATGGTTATTATTGGATTATGGAAGACTAAGACAGAGCAGTTGGGGAAAGGTGCATCAATAGTGCTCAAATAAGATTGGAATGTTAGGCTTTGCCCCAGTAAGGAGGGCTATGCAATTAAAGCAGACTCAAGTGGCGGGCCCGTATGACTTGGTTTTCCATTCAGTGGATGGCAGGTTGGTGACAAGTGGTCGGCTAGTACATGTAATCAGGAGAGTTTTTAGTTGCATGGGTTTTCCAGTAGACAGGTTTGCATCTCATTCCTTTTGCATTGGCAGGGCTTCAGACTTAGCTAGAGATGGCAGTTCCATTGAGATTATTAAAAGAGAGGGGAGGTGGTCTTCTAATTCATTTTTATCATATATTAGATAAGGTTTACACTGTATATGTTATTACATTTCATTTCTTTCTCTTCTAGGAAAGCAAATTGTCATCCTGGGTTATTCTTACATCCATTGGGCAGAGAAATGGGCAGTGGTTAGGGTGGACGGACAGAATTTGGGGTTGTCTTAGTTAGGTTGGACAGTTACTTGGCATGAGGTTAGAGGGCTTTGATGGGAACAACTGATGCGTGAGTTTGAAGTGGTAAGGTTGAGAGTAGGTTATCCACAAATACATTTGGGGAGTAATGATCTGGGAATCCTTTCAAAGAAGCAGTTGGTAGATGTTAAAGCAGAGGATTTGTTTAGGTTGCAGACTTTGTGCCCTGCTATGTGTATAGCATGGTCAGAGATAGTTCCACGCTTGATGTGGAGGAATGCAATCAGTTATTGGGCTATTGAGAGTGTTCAGAGGTTTGTTAATCACAGGTTGGCCAAGCGATTGGGAGATTTAGGCATGTATACTATAAAACATAGGGATTTCAAATATAGTGATGTTGTGTGGTTACGATCAGATGGGGTGATTTGAGTGATGTGTGCCTGGATTTGTTTAATGTTCACTTAAAATTGTTTCCAGAGGGTATGGTGAAGGTTATGGGATAAGAGGGGGAACAACCTGGGAACAGGCTGGTGGGCAGAGAAGAGGGGCAGGATTGTCCTCTTCTTTTCCCCTCTCTAGGTAAGGGTGTTGATGGCACTGAGATCGGGGATCAAGTGAGTTGTTGAATGCTCGTTGATAATAAATGAACTTATTTGGGCGCTGCTTAATTTGGAAGGGGTGAACAGGTATGCTGCCCGTTTAAGGTTTGGTCAGGGTTGGTAGGCATGCTGTCCTTATGGATGATTGAACAGGGTGAGTGGGTACACTGCCCTGATGAATGACTTAGTCAGAGTGAGTGGATATGCTGCTATGAAGTTGTTTGAAAGAATGTGAAGTTTCCAGTTATTCATTGTTTTATGTGAATAAAGTTAATAATTGGTTGTATTAATAAAGGATGTCAACTGTCTTTTGGTGTTGGTGTGAGTTAAAGGGGGCCGGGACAATTTTTGCTATAGAAAAGGATAATTTTTTTGTTAGGTATGTAGTACAACTATAAGCCATAAACAAATACTTTCTTGAAAAGTAGTGAAAGTTGAAGGTTTTCCCTGCTTAATACAGCTATACTATTTATATACAGAGTGTGATGATAATCCCTTGACTGTTCCAGTATGTACTGTAACTGAGTTGCTTAGCAAATTCATGGATTGCCCATCTTTTTTTGTGTAGCTTTACTGAGTGAGGAACTAGAGGTCCTATATCTATTCACTTGTCTGTCTCACTCTCATTCTCATGTTCTTTATTATTTTATGTGACACTTCAGAAGCCTTATTCTGCTTTGTAGGGTCACCTCATCATGAATAAAGTCCATAGTTGTATAAATGATACAGTTAAGTACTCTGCATTCTTGAGTTTAGGCAAAAATGCTGACAACAAAGGCTGAAAAATAGCTGTCCTGAGATTTGCAGCACTTTGAATATAAATGCTGACTGTTTGTCATACATTGCATGAGTTCATATATACTACTTTTGAATGATGCTCACTAATTACGAAGGTCATAATTTCTGTAGTGCATTTACTAAAACTTAAGTTATCCTTGACTTCTTGTAAATGACTTAAAATGGAACCTGATACTTTGCTTGCCTGTCATCGGTATAATTATCTTGAAAGACTTTGAAGTAGTAACACTATTTTAGATTCAACACAAAACATGCAAAGAATCCTTTACCAGTCATTGAAACTTAGCTATATACTGATAAAAAGTAAAATTTCATAAGCACTTACATTAATATTGGCCATGTCTAAAATAAAAAAAAAATGTAAAAGTAGCATTCAGAAATGTATGCTTCATGCTAAAGAACAGTATAAAATCATAGATCTGACCATACTATTCTGATGATAATCACCACATACTATGTTCTGCATTTGTTTGCATTACTGCAGTGATCCTTAAGAAGTGACTTAAAGAATGTGCTTCCATTCCAGACCATGAAATGAAAGACTACCATAGAGTATAGGAAGTAAAAGGTTTACAAAGGCTGCCAACTGCATTTCTTTGTCACATAAATCTAATATATATCCCACTGACTGCACACCAAATCAATTTACAGAATGGTTAAGATGTGATCTATTAATTCTTTTCTGTATAGTTGCTATAGAGTGAATACAGTGCACATGCAAGAAACATTTCAGGTAACAAATGAGTCTGCCATTATTACATTGTTCGCCTTCAATAATCTTTAAAACTTTTAAAGGCATATTTACTTCCTTTGCTTGTACTCTTGACAATACATGTTGCACATTCACTTTTGCCTTATTAAATGTAATGTACCTGAATATCTCAGCCCTTGTTACAGTCACTCTTTTTTCATTTAGAAACATTTCCTTCTTTCTAAGTTTAGCATAGCTGTTATTCTATCTTTGCCATATGCTTCACAATGACAATGAGGTTTTGTATTTATGCAATGACCTCAACCATTTTCATTTAAAGTGGTAGCATAGTTATAATTTTCCATGCCAGACATTTTCCTTCTATCCTTAGCCAAGCAATTTTTGAAATAAATTTTTGCAGATGTCACTGTGTCAACCAGGGTGGTAAACTACTCTAATTCTGCAAGTTTCCAAAGTGCTGTAAAGTGTTCTAATCAAATGCAATGCTTTTGTACATATCAAGGAACGCAAACTCTAAGCATACCTATTATGCTGAATGTTTTTTTAAGGTAGTGGCCACAAAGGAGGTATTCTTGAGAAATATATTGAATTGAATAAGACATGTGTGGCTAATCTAAAGACTTTTGTGACACCAATGTGTTGATTTGAAGAACTTATTTACTGGTATCTAGCTTGCAGTTTGACCAGCCAACCATGTTTACACACACACACACACACACACACACACACACACACACACACACACACACACACACACGCACATATAAAAAAAGCATTCAGGGCCATATAACACTTTACGATCATTTATATTTTTGAGAGTTCCTTCCAATCATGCACAGCTCTTTAGCAATGAATAACAGAGAGGAAAAACATAAAAAGTCTTATTAAAGTTGATGCCCTTGGACTATATATATTATGCCACTATGGATTAAGATTTGTATTGAAGAGTCATCCTACCATTGAACTATTTTGCAAGATGTATGACTCGATTCTGATGAAGCAGAAGGCATGACTGTGCCTCATTGACAGCTTTCTTTTCTTTAGACCCTTGAGCTCTGAAGATGCTAGATTTCTAGAAATCTGTATAATTTTCTCTGAAATCTGATGATATATGTTTTGTACTTCAGCAGCTTTTTCTCAGAATCTGGACTTGAAAGTCATATTTCCGATGCTGTTTTTAATAAAAATTAACAAATTAAATTTCTTTCTTTTAATCTAACTGTTGTTGTAAACTGCTTGTCTGCATGCACTTTGTGTTTTGGATGCTATTTTATTTATCTTTTTAATTATTTAATTTTCTTTTCTCTATAAATTTACTTCCTGGTTACCCTTTCCTTTTTTGGATTGCCATCATGGTCTGAGTGGCATTTTGCTGAAGCTTGTTTGCTTAGACTTTCTTTTCCATTTATTGATGCTTTTACTTATAATGTATAGTCATTTATTTTAATTACATCCATTGATGTTTATTAAGTCATTTTTGGTTAACCTATATATTATTTTTGTAGATCCTTTTTGTTTCTTCAATTGTGTTACCAGTATACTTTTTATCTAGCTCCTCTGTCTACTATTTATTATCTAGTACTTGATTTTTGCAGTGTTTTGTAAAGAAAATGTCCATATATTTTAAGATGAGTTTCCTCTTTGCACTCCACTTATTCAGTGATCCTGGGATTCCATAATTTATTTTTCCATGGTTAAATAACAAATATAGTTAACATTTATTGGCTATTGAATATTACAGGTCACATTGTGAAGTGTTTTTGAGAAGTGTTTTGAGAAGAACAAATTACACAGATATAATTATTACCTACCAGTCTGGTGAAATATCTATGAGTCTAGAGTCCTCTTTATCTCCATGAGATCCCTAAGGAGACAAATGCAGGACAAGTTGGCATTCAGAGCCAGTGTTTGTGTGCCCAAAAATCAGTGTAGAGTTGACTAAGCTAAAAACATGCCTGCACGCAAGAAATCCAGAATAATTTTCAACCTTTGAAACATTTAATGCAATGTTTATCACAGAGATCTTGCTGGATCTGAAAGCTGGCCCTCATCCAGATGTCTCCATCCAGACTGCTCTGTCTGAAGTCCATTGGCTCAGTAGATATCATAGGAGTGGCCATTTGTTCTAGATCAACTTTGAAATACCTCACAAAACCAGTGGAAAATCTGACTACTTTGCGCATGTTCTTGGAGTATGAACATAATGCGGGTACCATCAGCAACATAATTTGGAGACATACCTACAAGAATGCATAGATTTATTTATTTTATTTATTGTCCTTTGTTGCATGGGTTAGTCCCACTTGGTTAGTAGCCTTTTCTCAGGGTTGACCTGAGGTGGTATTTATACTTCAAGGAGAAATTTGGGCAGGGAATCAGGGAACTTCCCCTACTCTTTGCAAGAGGGGGAAGAGATTAGGTATTACACATCCTGACTTCCTGTTTCCTGTCCAGGCAAAGAGGCAGCCAGGAGGAACAGGGAGAAAACATGGCTGCTGAGAGCCAAGGCAATTTGTAAGTTAAATGTGTTGAAAAATGAAGACAAAATGGTAGAATTGCTACCAGAAATGTTTTCAGGTGATTTGGGAGCAGCAGAAAAAAATGTTGTCTGCTGATGGTGAGGAGTTTGGGAAGAAGATGGAGCTAAATGCAGTGATGGAGATGGATTCAGAAGAAAATTTCCAGAAAAAATCTGTTTGAAATGGCAGAAATGACAGAAAAATAAGTTAGTTCAACCCTCCAGTTGGGAGGATTGCGGGATGAGTATCTGGAGGAGTTAATTATCCAAAATAAGCCAGAAAGTGGAACTGCTATATCCTGGAGTGACATTATGAAAAAAAAAAACAGAAAAAGGAGAAAAAGAAAAGGAAAAACAGCTAGCCAGAGAAGGTTCCAGAAAAAAAGTCCTATGCTCAAATGGTGGAAGAAGAGCTAAGTAGAAGACAGAGGTGAAGGAAGTAAAGAAAAATATGTTGTTCTAATGAGCAGTAAAAAAGAAAAAGGCCTGGACAGATATGACATAGGGAACAATTTTACTGCACCTCTGGAAGTAAAAGAAGAAGAGGTACTTTCATTTTAATTAACAAAGAAACATTTTGTGACTTGTTTTTTGAAACTGGCCAGGCTATGGAAAACTTTTTGGGGGCCTATGAAAAAAAGAAAGAAGACTTTCCATGGTCAGAATATGTTGTGCAAGCCTTTTTCAAGCAAAAAAAAAATCTTGATTCAGTTTAAAATTGAAGTGAGAGCAAAAGAACTGAGGCAATATTGGCTGACAATATGTGAAGAAGTGATGGATACTACTAAAATCTATAATGAAAGAGGATTATGGACTGGGCGTTGGGAATGTGAAATAATTTAAAAAATAGAAAGTGACAATGTGATACATATACCTAGTATTATTAATCTGCATGGCAATAGAGGTTTTGTGAGGTACAGAGGACAACCAAAGGCTTGCTATTTTTGTGGAAAAAGTGATCATTTAATTAATGAATGTGACAAAAAAGATGTTATTTATGTGGTCAGACAGGTCATAATGCAAAGAAATGTTAAGTGAAATGTAAGAAATGTGGTAATATGGGACACTCATGGTTAGAATGTGAGATAGAAATACAAGAAAATGAAAATGAAATTATGCAAGAAAAAGAGTTAGAAATGAATGCTATACAAGAGCACACAATACAACAAAAAACATAGAAATGGTATTTAAATTTAAAGGGAAAGACAAAGAGAAAGAAAAAGAAAAAGAGACAGATGAAACAAGTGAAGATGGCATATAGGAAAAGGCAAGAAAAATTCAATAGGAAAGAGAGTTAGGGAAAGAAAAAGACAATTTTAAAATATAATGGTAAGAGAGAATAAGTAAAGTAAAGGATACGAATATTATTCTAATAACTGTTATATAAAGCTGAAAATATTAGCTTTGAATGTGAACGGTATGAAGAATATTAAGAGAATTAGTATTTTACAATGGCTTGCTGCAGTAGATGCTCAAGTAATAGTGTTAGAAGCATTAGAATGCTAACAGAAGAAGAAAGTGTGCACACAAACACATTGGACAGTACTGTTATTTGGAATATAGGCAAAGAAACATGTTCAGGTATATGTATACTATGCCAAGAAAATATAAAACTATTAGATATTACAATAGAACTGGGCTGAATAACAGTAGTGGATATAAAATGGGAAAATACGTATCTAGACTAATAGTTTTATATGCACATGTGACAAAAAAGAAAGATAAACAATTTTTAAAAGTATACCTAATTATGTCTGTATTAACATGGATACAATAATGATAAGTGACTTTAATTGTAATTTGAGAAATAAAAAAAAATAGTTGTGATGATAAAATCGTTACTGAAATTATGAAAAGTAGAAAATTAAAAATATGGGAAAATAAATGCTGGGCTTACAAAAGAAATGAAATTAAGACAGAAATTGATTACTTTTTATATCAGAAGGCCTAAGTTATATAAAAAAATTAAATATGAGTAGTCTGTTCATGTGATGATTTGGATAAGAATTCATGAAAATGAGAATATATTAAAATAGGAAAAGGCATAAAAAGAGTAAATGAAAAAGAGATTCAGGAGAAAGAAAAGAGATTACAGAATTATGGCAACGAAATGTCAGTATGAGAGATTTTTGTGAAAGTTGGACAATATGGTGGATTCAATTCAAAAAGAAATATAAAAATGTATTTTTAGAATGTATAGAAAATAAAAAGAAAAAAGAAAAAATGGAACACAAAACATTAAGTCAGGGATTATTTAAAGATTTGATAGAGAAGAAAAATAATTTTATGAAAAAGAAGAGGAGATATATAGAATAAATCAGGATAAGGTTAATACGATGTTATATGAGCAAAATATTGCTTAAAAGGAAAAAAAAGTAGCACCATACTTATGCAAGATAGTAAAAGAAGGAAAGATAAGATAATTAAAAAATAAAGAAGGGAAACAGGTTAAAAAACAAGGAAAATATATGAAATAATTAAAGAATATTTTAGATTGATATAGTAAAAAGAAATGGTACCAAACTGAGGCACAGGTATCCAGAGCTAGCACCAGGAGCAGTGAAGATAGACTTCCGATTCCTTAATGCAAATTTTTATTATTATAAAATAGGTCAACAGTGTTTTCGCTACTATAATGGTTCAGTAGCTTCTTCAGAGAATCAAAACAGTATGGCGCCAAAATTCAAAGTATAAATACAGGTGAGTGATGTCACAACTGAAAGGCATCACTTCCGCATACCTCAAATGATACAATTAATTAACAATGTTAAAAATAAATGTTATAAAAAGTAAAATACTTCTCAGCAACAAAATTATTAAGAAAACATAATAAAAAATATAATAAAAAACACCAATTGCTGACATTTACTAGATTTTCTAATTACAGTAACGGATATTTACTGGAATTCTAGTACAATGTTTTATTTTATTTTCCACTGGGCTTGAACTGTGATACTAAGTCCCAACAATAATGTTTTAATATTTTGTGTAACCAGTAGGACAAAGTATACAAGGGAACATTTATTAAAAGAAAGTTCCCAAAAAAAGTTCCACAAATGGTTGCTAAATTCCTTTAAAAGTGTGTAGCGATGCTGTCAATATTAGTAACTTATATTATGAATAAGAGAAGTGTATAAAATTGTCCAATCAGAACTTTTAGACTAATACCATGTATTGACTGTCATGGTATTGTACTAATGTGTAGTAAGTTAAAAGTAAGTAAAGTGAATGTAATCAAAAGAAAGTTCAACTATCTCAAGTAGCTTTTAAGTTTCAGAAAACAGGAGATGTTACAATTTTCGTTAAGACCGGGGTAGTGGAAAGCTTCCAGTTTTATCTGCCATTCAAGTTCTCTAATTTCTAAAAGTAGTGCTGTTGGACCACCCCTGTTATTATATGGAACATGGTCAATGGCAACAAAGTGGAAGCTGTGCCCTGCGTTGTTGCTAATATGTTTAGCTAGAGCGTTGTCAGTTTTTTTCTTCTTAATGTCGTACATATGTTGGTAGATTCTTTCTTTGCAGTTTCGGTCTGTTTTGCCAACATAGTACGCCAGACAGCAATCACAAATAGCTAAATAGACTAAAGACTTAGTCTCACAATTGATTTTATGGTGAATGCTGTACTTCCTACCCCTTATCTGGAAAGAGTTTCCTGTCCTTAAACAGCTACACCAATTACAATGACCGCACATAAAAGTGCCTTTCTGTTTGGAGAACAAGTCATTGTTTTTATGTTTCTCTAAAAGTGTTTTTAAGTTGTTCCCTCTCCTGTAAACTGTAAAGGGTTACTGCCAAATTTTTCTAATAATGACGTGTTACTTGTGATAAAATACCAGTTCTTGTAAATAATAGACCGTATTTGGTTAGAGTCTGTACTATACATAGTGATGAAACTAGTAGTAAACTTTTTTACTAGTGGTTAGAGACAAGGTAGTGTTGGTCGTCATGTTCAAAGCGTCTGATAAATTGGTGGACTCATCAACAGGAACATCAAGTAACCTATCTAAAAGGGGTCTATAAAATCCCCCTAATCTCTTGTTTCTTACTTCTTGTGTTAGTTCATCTATTAGTGCCTCAGGGTAATCACGACTAGTAAACATCTCTATCAGAAATTGGCATTCTGCTTCAAAGTTAACATCAGTACTACACATCTTGGCCGCTCTTATAAGTTGTCCTTTGACTATTGATCTTTTTTGCTTAAAAGGGTGTTGACTGGAAAAATGAAGAAATGAGTTACAATAAGTTGGCTAAGCTAAACTAAGCAGAGACAGACTCATTTACCAACAAAATAGGGCCTATGCTAAGCTCGTGCTACCTAATACTCACAGTGGGACCTCTATCACTGATTTTTTATCTTCTAATGATAACAGTGACTCTGGTCAAGTCAATGGCCCTAACTTGGAGACTATCCAAGAAGACAATGACACTGGCTTTGTTCAAGGCCCTCGTCGGAGCAATAGAATTAAAGCAAATAGGAACAATAAATTTAATAATACTCCTAACTTTCAAGGAGAGGTGGCATTTGATCATCAGAACAACAATAACACCAGAGGTTTTTTAGGACAGCGCAACAACAATCGCCAGTCTGGGTACAAGAACAGGTACTGGAACAACCGTCGAACGTAGACTTGGACTCTGATCTTGCAATTGGACATAATACTGCTTTAAAGATAGTACTTAACACTAAGGGTGATTTTAAAATCTACAATTTTTCTAGTATTACACTAGAACAAGAGCTAGTTGACTTGCTGGCTCTTGGTAACACCTTTGTGCCTAGTCACAATTTTAACTTGACAAACACTATAATAGACTTAAAATGTTTTGTACGTAAACTTAATTTAGGACTGTTGTTCTCCACCTCTATTGAACAAGACCCTCCTGATCTTAAACTGTCGAGTGTGTTTAACCCGCCATTACATCCTGATCTTCACTTGTTTGAGAGAGCATGTGAACTTGACTTAAGACAGTTAGACAGGAATCATGCACTTTTCTCTAGGCAACAAAAAGATAATATTTCTAAAGGCCAAAAGTCTCTATTAGAAGATAAAAAAATCAGTGATAGAGGTCCCACTGTGAGTATCAAAGAATACAGCAGGTGACTCTATATTTTCCAACTCAGTTGGTAAAATTTGGAATCAACTTCCTACAGACCTCTTAGCCCAAACTTCTATCACACTATTTAAAACTCAACTGAAACATTTTCTAACCAATCACTGGCTTTGCTCTTGCAATAACCCTAGCTGATCACGTACCTTCTACCTTCTCCTGCATCCTTTGCACGGTCTCCCAACTCTATTTCTCCATTTTATTTTTCATCTCTACCTAAGAAATTGACTCTCTCAACTTCAAACTAAAATTTTCTAGTAACTCTATCTTTTGCTTTTAAACTACTTAATTATTTCTGTCTCACATTTTATATACCTGTACTGAAGAAATTTGATAGTCTCTGTTTTCACCTTTTGAACTTACTGAAAAGATAGCCTAAATGCCTGTTTTAGTTGCGTCTTAAATTCCCTATGTAATTATGAATGCCTGTTTTAGTTGAATCTCAAATTACCTATGTACTTTGACCTGTACTGTAGAAATTTGATAGTCTCTGTATTCACCTTTTTGAACTTACTGAAAGGAAAGCCTATATGCCTGTTTTACTTGTGTCTTAATTCCCTATGTAATTTTAAATCCCTGTTTTAGTTGTGTCTTAAATTACCTATGTACTTTGAATGTATTTTTGTTATTATGCATTAGATAGTGGAGCTTTTCTCCTCGGGCCTCCATTGAAAATGGACATGTATCCAGTTGGACTAGCCCGGTTAACAAATGTAAAATAAAATAAATAAAATAAATAAATGAACTTTGTAATCTGCCAGTTAGAGTTTTGAAACCAGATAAAGGTGGTGGGCTTGTCATCTTTGACAACATAGACTACAAAGAAAAGATGTTGCAAATCTTGGATAGCCCGGCTTATACAATTTCCTCTTTAAATTAAATGAACAAGGTCTATTGTAGAAATAGAGGCTACTTTAGGGACCTATTTATCTCAGGCAAGATAGATCTTGACACCTACCATTTCATAGACATCACATTTCCTAAGGTTCCCATTATCTTTGGGATTCCCAAAATCCACAAAGACTTATACAATCCACCTATGAGAGCCTTAGTAGATGGTAGATCATCTATGACCCACCCCTGTGCACGTTTGGTTGATAGCATTCTATCCAAACATCTCAAACGTGTTTCTGGAATTTGTAAAGACTCCTGGTCTTTTCTTGCCGACATCAACAGGCTTACTTTTGACCATTCTTGCAACTTCCTCACTATAGATGTTGTGGACCTCTATACCTCTATTCCACACTTAGAGGCCACAGAATGGATAACTAGCATCATGACCAATCTAGGTGCCTCCAAATATGAGATTGATACTGTCTCTGAACTTCTGGAGATTATCTTAACATCTAATTTCTTCATTTTTGAGAAGCAACACTACTTACAGATACAAGGTATAGCCATGGGGTCACCTTGTGGCACCAGTGTTGCTAACGCATTTGTAGCACACTGGGAGAGACAGTTCATTCTAAATAATCCGGACTTTAAACATCAGTTGGCCTATTATACCAGATACCTTGACGATATTTTTATATTGTTCAAAGGTACTGCAGAGGAAGCTGCAGGTTTGGTAGACTACATGAATAACACCACCCATTTTTTCAAGTTCACATACCATTTCTCTACAACATCTATAGACTACTTAGATGTTAAACTGGAAAAGGACACTTTGAGTGGCTCCCTAACATCTTCTTTCTATAGGAAGCCAACTTATTGTAACTCATTTCTTCATTTTTCCAGTCAACACCCTTTTAAGCAAAAAAGACCAATAGTCAAAGGGCAACTTATAAGAGCGGCCAAGATGTGTAGTAATGATGTTAACTTTGAAGCAGAATGCCAATTTCTGATAGCGATGTTTACTAGTCGTGATTACCCTGAGGCACTAATAGATGAACTAACACAAGAAGTAAGAAATAAGAGATTAGGGGGATTTTATAAACCCCTTTTAGATAGGTCACTTGATGTTCCTGTTGATGAGTCCACCAATTTATCAGAGGCTTTGAACATGACGACCAACACTACCTTGTCTCTAACCACTAGTAAAAAGTTTGCTACTAGTTTCATCACTATGTATAGTACAGACTCTAACCAAATACGGTCTATTATTTACAAGAACTGGTATTTTATCACAAGTAACACGTCATTATTAGAAAAATTTGGCAGTAACCCTTTGACAGTTTACAGGAGAGGGAACAACTTAAAAACACTTTTAGAGAAACATAAAAACAATGACTTGTTCTCCAAACAGAAAGGCACTTTTATGTGCGGTCATTGTAATTGGTGTAGCTGTTTAAGGACAGGAAACTCTTTCCAGATAAGGGGTAGGAAGTACAGCATTCACCATAAAATCAATTGTGAGACTAAGTCTTTAGTCTATTTAGCTGTGATTGCTGTCTGGCGTACTATGTTGGCAAAACAGACAGAAAATTCAAAGAAAGAATCTACCAACATATGTACACCATTAAGAAGAAAAAAACTGACAACGCTCTAGCTAAACATATTAGCAACAATGCAAGGCACAGCTTCCACTTTGTTGCCATTGACCATGTTCCATATAATAACAGGGGTGGTCCAACAGCACTACTTTTAGAAATTAGAGAACTTGAATGGCAGATAAAACTGGAAACTTTCCACTACCCCGGTCTTAACGAAAATTGTAACATCTCCTGTTTCTGAAACTTAAAAGCTACTTGAGATAGTTGAACTTTCTTTTGATTACATTCACTTTACTTACTTTTAACTTACTACACATTAGTACAATACCATGACAGTCAATACATGGTATTAGTCTAAAAAGTTTACGATTGGACAATTTTATACACTTCTCTTATTCATAATATAAGTTACTAATATTGACAGCATCGCTACACACTTTTAAAGGAATTTAGCAACCATTTGTGGAACTTTTTTTGGGAACTTTCTTTTAATAAATGTTCCCTTGTATACTTTGTCCTACTGGTTACACAAAATATTAAAACATTATTGTTGGGACTTAGTATCACAGTTCAAGCCCAGTGGAAAATAAAATAAAACATTGTACTAGAATTCCAGTAAATATCAGTTACTGTAATTAGAAAATATAGTAAATGTCAGCAATTGGTGTTTTTTATTATATTTTTTATGTTTTCTTAATAATTTTGTTGCTGAGAAGTATTTTACTTTTTATAACATTTATTTTTAACATTGTTAATTAATTGTATCATTTGAGGTATGCGGAAGTGATGCCTTTCAGTTGTGACATCATTCACCTGTATTTATACTTTGAATTTTGGTACCATACTGTTTTGATTCTCTGAAGAAGCTACTGAACCATTATAGTAGCGAAAACGCTGTTGACCTATTTTATAATAATAAAAATTTGCGTTAAGGAATCGGAAGTCTATCTTCACTGCTCCTGGTGCTAGCTCTGGATACCTGTGCCTCCGTTTGGTACCGTTGGTTTTTATTGATTTTCTTAGTAAAAAGAAATTAACCTAGAAGAAATTTATAATGGTGAAAAATGAAATAACAAAGATAAATATTTCGAGAGAAAAATAAATATAAATAAGTTGAATGTGATCATGAAAGATATTAACATTAATTCAGCTACAGGTTTGGACTGAATTGAATATAGCATGTATAAAGAAATGTATGACTGGCAAAAAATGGTGTTTATAGAAGTAATGAATGAGTGGCTAGAAAGTGGAATTAAGTATAAAGAAATTTGCACTGGTGTGATAAAATTTATGTTAAAGAAATTAGATAAAGATGAAATAAAAATGGTTGGATTGGGGAACATTTGAAAATAGAGTGTGGTATAAACAAGGATGTCCTGCAAGCAGTATGATTTTTGCTATAATCCTGAACACAGCAGTAATGAAAATTAATAAAATGTCAAGTAAGGTAGGATATAGAATGATGGAGAAGATACAGTTACCAATAATGTATACTTACGCTGATGATATTGTAATAATAGCAAAAAATAAAGTTTGGATGGAAAAATATTAATGAAAACTTGAGTACATGGTTGAGGAAAATTGGTTTAAGCATAAATAAAGAGAAAAGCAAGGGATTTGGGTATGAATGCATTATAGGAGGTGTGGAATACAATGAAAAGAGCTCAAATATTTTAGGAATAGTATTTGAAAGGACAGAATGCAGACATAAATAAAGGGATACAGTTATTAAATGAATGAAAGAGATGATTACATTCTGGAAGGTATATATGTTTTAATACGAAAAGAAAGCACATGTAATAGACACCATAATAATAGGTAAAATAGTTTATATTGCAACTGTTTATATGATGCCAATGAAATATGACAAAGAAATCATGCAGGCAATTTTTTCATTTATTTGAGGATCAAGACTGAACCTGGCTAAGAGGGGAATTTTATATATGAAAGATGAGCAAGGGGGATTGGGGTTGATAAATCTACTTGTGTGTGCAGCCTCTTTAAGTATGTATAAAGTAGTAAAAGGAATAATGAAAAATAGTAAAGACTTGAGAGAAACAATAATACATTGTAAATATAGACACATTTGGGAAGAAATGGAAATGAAACAAAAAAAGAAGTAAAAGTGTTATTAATGAAGAATTGAAAGCATTTTACAGTACAATTGTATTGTGGAAATTAAAAAAGAATGTGATCGAAAAGAACAGAAATGGCATGTTAACATTATGATATCCTTTTATTTAGTGGCTCCATGGAAAGAGTTAGAAATAGATAAGAAGAAAACAATAAAGATGAGATACAGAAATTAAAAAAAAAAAAGAATGCAATGATTTTTTGCAGAGGATGTATATAGGAACATTACCATTGGGGGTAAATATGCCATACAAGAGAAACAGGATAGAATATGTAATAAATTTAAAGAACTGGAAACCACAAACATTTTTTTTAATGTAAGAGAATTCAAGAAGTGCGGAAAGAAGTATGTAAACATGATTTGATTAAAAGTTATTTAAATGTTGAAATGTTAAACATGGACATAATATAGTTTTATGGTACAAGATCTCATAATGAAGCTAAGGAAATGGACAGAATCATATTCTATGTAACATGGAGTATATGGAATGCAAGACATAATGAAATCAGATACAATGGAAAATGGACATTGACAAAAATACTAAAAGAAATTTGGTTTTGGTTGTGGGTAAAAGAGTGGGGAGAATACTTAAAATGGAAATATCAATGAATTGAATGGTGTTACCATATGCAAATATTGTAAATATATAAATACGTAAAAATATGAATTGTATGTATGTATGTATATAAATAAAAAAAAATGCTCATCATTGTTCGGAGTGGGACAAATTCTGTTTCTTTTCCTGGTGCAAAGGTGGCCTGGAGAAACAGAGTGGAAGATGCAGAGAGAAGGAGATGATGGAGTGGTGAAAGACATAAAGGAGAAATAAAATTTCAAGACCAGAGAATGTGTGAAAAATTTTCAGGAAATGTTTCAAAGAAACCTGTTTGATGGAGATGAGTTAGCAAATGATGGCTGTATAATTACAACCCCACAGTCGGAAGAGTTGTAGAATAATTTAGTTAAATAAATAGTGGTTACTTAAAGAAATGGTGATGCAGAGGGAGACAGAAAATGATAGAAATGTTTCCTGGGGGGGACATTATGGGCATTACGGAGAAAATACCAAAAGGAAAGATGCAGAGACAATCCTGGAGAATAGTGGTGAGATGGAAAAGAAAACATATACAAAGAAAGTGAAATAAGGCAAATGTGGAGTAGCAGAAAAGAAGGCAGAAGAAAATGAAGAACAGAAGCATGTGGTAAGGATTCAAAGTAAAAAAAAACAAAGAAATGGGTGTAAAAGCACATGAGGTGAGAACATTTATTCTTATTAACAAAGAGACGTTTTGTGATATTGTATTTGAGACTGTTTTTCAAAGGGAAATTTTCTTGGAGGATATAAAAAAATAAAGACTGCAACACATGGAATCTTTATGTGATAAAAGCATTTAACAGGGAAACAAAAAAGAAAATTAATTTACAATTTGAAATAGAAATAGAAACTTTGAAAGACCATTATGTAACGAAGTATTGGGGATTACAAAAGTTTATGACAGAAGGGGTTTATGGACTGATGGCTGGGATTGTAATATTGTAATATTGTATTAGAAACATAAAAAGAGAAACATATACATATACCAAGCACAATAAATGTGGAGGGGAATAGGGGTGTTGCAAAATACTGGGATAAGCCAAAACATGCTTTTTTGTGGAAAAGAAGGACATTTGATAAGTAACTGTGACAAAAGAAAATGTTACATTTATGGGGAAATAGGACACGATGCAAAAATGTGAATTGAAATGTTATAAATGTAACACAATTAGAGATTTTTTGATGAATTGCAAAAATGAAAATAAGAGTAAGGGAAAAAAAGAAATAAGTTAATAAATAAAGAGAATAAATTTTAGAAGTAGTAGAAACAGAAGAAAACAATAGATGAGAAAAATAATAAAGAGGACATAGACGAAGGTTCTGAAATAAGTGATGAAGAAGACATAAATTGGGAGGTAGTTAAAAGAAAAAAGAATTATATTGGTAAAAGGTTAAAGACAGAAAAAGAAAATGCCAGGGGATCTGTACTAAAGAAAAAAGAAAGGAAATGGATGAAAAAGAATATATACAGCTAATGATTGGGGGTTGGTATAATGGTTAAGGTGTTTGAATTACAAACACATGGTACAGTGTTTCTCCCCTTTCAAAGAGAAATTGGTTAGGCTTAGAATGGCCTGTTAAGAAAGTTAGCCTATTAATTAGCTTTGAACTTATGAAGCAATGATTCTAAGGAAAAGAGAAAATGTAAATTTTAGAGTGCTTTCTGCAGATGTGAATTGTGTTAAGAATACAGTAAGAAGAATAGGAATTTTGGAGTAGTGTAATACATGTGATATAGATGTAATTATATTAGAAGATGCAAGATTTATTTTTAGCAAGTGAAGACAGATTGCAAACAGAGAAACTATGGAAAGGAAAGATAATCTGGAATTTGTGAAAGGAGAGATGTTCTGGAATAGCCATATTCTGTAGAAATACACTAAAGATATTAGATCTAACTTTAGCAAAAATGGGAAGATTAATCACTGTAGATTTGAAATGGAAAGAACAAGTATATACAGTTATAACATTATATGCTTATACTAATTGTAAAGTAATGTAAAGCTTATTTCATCAGATTTTAGATTATGTAGTGATAAATTGTGATTTAAGAGACAAGCGTAAAAAGAAAGGAAATGCTATTAGAAAAATGTTAGAATTTTTAAGATGTAGTAAGATAAAACTTTGGGACAAAAATTCATGGACTTACAAAAGGGGAATGCATAGAACTGAAATAGATTATTTTATAGTATCATAAAGTTCAGTTATAGGAGAAGGGGTAGTTGAAACAGAATTTTCTGTTCATCTTTCAATATGGCTAGAGATAAAGGAAAGGAAGGAATATACAAAAATTGGCAAATAATACAAATGATAAATGAGAAAGCATGAAATGAAGAAGGAAAGAGATTAGCAATACAGTTATGGATAGATCATATTACTATGAGAACATTTTATAAAAATTGTTCTGACTGGTAGATGATATTTAAGGAAAATATATATAAAATCCTTTTTACAGTGGCAATATGATGTGAGAAAATTAGAGAAAGAAAAATATAAAAGAACATATAACAATGCATTGGAAGATTTAGAGCATAATGATAAAAAGTAATTTGACAAAAAAATATATATGAAAGAAATCAAGAAAAAATACAAGAATTGTTATAGAAGCTAAGGTATTTTACAAGGAAAAGGAGAAGATGTTTCACTTTACTTAAGCAGATTAGTTAAGGAAAATGGTAGTGTAATGAAAGAAAAAAAAAGTAAAAGGAGAAATAGAGTGAGCTCAGGAAAAGATTATGAATATTGTAGTACAATATGTATAAGAAAAATTTAAAGAAAAAAGAATGAAGTAAAAACACTTGGAAAGTAAAAAAAACAATAACAGAAAAAGAAAATAAAGAGCTTGAAAAGGAGGTATTTTTAAATGAGCTAAATAAGGTATTTGGACAAGTATATATAGACTCGGTTGAAGAACAAAACAAAATAGAGTATGCAATATACAAAAATTTAAGGGACTGGCAAAAAATATATTTTTAAAGACTTTGAATGAATGGTTAAATGAAGGTTTTGTTAATAAAGAATTATATAGTGGAATACTCAAATTCTTATGGAAGAAGAAAAATAAGACAATTACAAAACTGGAGTCCAGTAATATTTAATAATAATAATTTAAGATCTTTATGAAGATCATACAAAAAATATTTGAAACTAAAATGGAAAATAGTACGCAAGATAGCATATATATAGCATAAAGGGGAAGGATTATGAAGAATCTTTAATGATAGAGAAATTGTGGATGATATTATGAACAGAAAAGAAGAAGTGAAAACTGCAACAGGAGACCTTAGTAAGGCATTTGACACAATTGGACATGAGCTCTTTTGGGTAATAATGAAAGAATATAATATAAGTGAGATGATTAGGAAATTATGTATGTCAGCATATAGTAATAATAAAGTAAAAATAATTGTGAATGTCTGGTGAAGCCAAAAGGTATATATAAAGAGTGATGTAAGACAGGGATGTCCAAGGAGTTGTAGACTCTTTGTATTAGTTATGAATGTGATACTATATGAAACTAATTACAAAATGAAAGTGGTGGGGTATATAACACCTGAAGGGTTGAGAATTCCAGTTCTGTTAACATATGCAAATGACATTTTAATAATTGCAAAAAAAATCTTGGATAAAAGAAGTAATAATTTGCACAAATGAGTGTTTGAGATGGTAGGGATGGCTTTAAATAAAAAGAAAAGTAAATGTTTAGGTGATGTAGTAATGCTTGGGGGTTATATTTTACAATGAATGAAATTTCTGTGTTAATTACAAAATTTGGGAATAAAGATATAAGTGGAATTCAATGGGGGAAAACAATAGAAGAATAGAGAAAAAAAAAAAAAATATTAAAAGAAAAAAAAAAAAAAGCTTCATTCAATTTAATGGAAAAAAAATGAGCATATAGCAAGTTTATATTATTTATTCTACCAATGTAAAAAGAATTATTGCAGATAATTGTTTTGTTTATATGGGATTCTAGATTAAACCCAGTAAAAAGAGAAGTTTTGTATGTAAATAAATGAGAAGGAAGTTTAGGGCTAATTAACCCAGTTGTATATGCTGCTTCATTAAATTTGCACAACATGTTAAAGTGAATAAATGAAAAGGATAAGATATTATAAATAAAATTGTATAAATATAAGTATGATATATGATATGTAAAAAAGAGTAGAGGAGAAAAAGTGTGTATAAATGAGGAAATAAAATATTACCAAGAAATATATTTTTGTGGAAAATAAAAACTGATGATACAGAAAAAGATGTTGTTGTAATAACGTCTTTTAGCTTTTCCCGGTTAGGGGTCGCCACAGCGGAACTCCGGTCCGCTAATGATTGGCAGTAGATTTTTTATGTGCCGAGTTGCCAGTCCTGATGCACAACCTTCAATGAAGGTATGCCCATTCATGCATGTCTCCACACAGAAGACGCTCTAGCTGAGAATCGATACAGGACAATGTCTTACTATGAGGCGACAATGCAACCTCCGCGCCACCACCGCGTATGATACAGAAAAAGATAAAAAAGTATAATCTAAGAATGTGTTGATAAAACATTAGTGTGTAAAGCCATGGGAAAATCTAACAGATGAAAAAATTAAAGATATAAAAATAAAAAGCAAATGATATAATCAGAAATTAGAAGGTCAAGATTTTTTGTGGAGAATGGTAATAGATAAATTGCCAGTAAAAGGAAATATGCCATAAAAGAAGAAAAGTGATAGAATATGTTTACACCTACCATATCCCAAAACATACCTGACACCAGCCTTCTGCCTAGTATCTCTAGAGAACAGGTCATCTCTGTGCTTGCCAAGGTCAAAAAGGTGGCCTCATTGGGACCACATAATATCCCAGGTTGTTTACTAAACAATCTAAAACAAGACCTAGGGCACTCACTTCTCTTTAATCATAGCTTGAGAACTGGCTATGTTCTTGCATAATGGAGAACAGCAACAGTAATCCTCCTGCATAAAGGGGGGCCATCATCTGATCCTGGGAATTACAGACCCATAAGTCTAACCAGCCTCATCTACATGGCCATGGAAAGAATTATCATGGACCTTATCAACAAGGACACAGGCAACCTCTAAACACTGGACCTAAACCATTTTGGCTTTTTAAGGGTAGATCATGCTGATTAAACCTGGTAGACTTCTTTGAGAATGTCACCAAAGCCATGGACAAAGGTAAGACAGTGCATACAACTTATTTTGACCATGACAAGGCTTTCATCACAATTACCCACTCTGGAATCATTGAGAATCTCTCCCAGCTAGGGATTAACCCTTTCATTACTAAATGGCTATCCAACTGGCTCACTGAGAGAATGCACTCTGTCAGAATTGGTGACTCCACTGCCACCAGTAGACCTGTCACCAGTGGTGTACCATAGGGGTCTTTGTGGGGCCCTTTACTGCTTGGCATCTATTTCTCAGAAGTCCAAGCCAAAGTAGATGGACACTGGCTCATCAAGTTTGCTGATGATTGCAAACTGGGATGAATATTCTATTTTCCATGCATAGATCTAAGTTGCACTTGAATATGGATAGGGATGAACTTTGTTTTATGTGGATGGGAGGTCTATTCCAGAGCAGCAGTATCCTCAGTGAGATATACCTATCCCTCCAAATTGCCCTCTTGATGTTGCAGAAAAGGTTTAGATCCTTAGGCTAAGTATTTCTAATGCCATTTGACTTGCTGAAGTGCAGTAAATTCATCAATACTGGGACAGAGGATGCTTTGTATGCCAGAAACATGTCACCTTTTAGCAGTCTGTAGGATACTGAGTATAGTGACAGGGCTTTGAATCAGTCCATGTAGGGTATGTTGTTTATGCCTTGTGTCCTTTTAGTAAGGTATCTCTGTTGGCATTCCAGTTGTTGCATGTGTATGTATATGGACAGATACATGCTAAAGAGAGCATTATATGCAATGATTGGCCTACTGAGAGCTGAATAAAGTAGAACAATGACATCTCTAGATTTAGACAGAATCCCTTTGTTTATAAGTTGTGTGATATAAAAGGACTTGCTTACAATGGACCTATGTTGGTCAAAAGTTAGGTTACTGTCCACAGAAGTTCCAAATCCTGAACAACTGGGTCAACTCTTAGGGGCATGCTGTAAATGCAATATTTCTGTGGAGTAGATGACTTCCCAAAAGATACAGTAATGCATTTCCTGGCTATTAGTTTCAATCCATGATTTTGGCACTAGTTATTTATTTGGGTCAAACCTTCCTGCAGGATGGCTAAGTCATCTGCAAATTCAATGACTGCTCCTAGTTTACAGTCATCTGTAAACTTAGTAATCTAGACCCCTTTGGTATTGGCTTTTATTTCATAAAAGTAGATGCCAAATGGAAGAGGTCCCAGCACATAGTCCAAAGGGACTCCACTGGTGGCTGGTCTCTTTGTGGAGGTAACTTTGCCTATTTTGATTTCCTGCATGTTATCTGTGAGCCAGCTGCCAATTCAGTGGTTGACATAGGGGGTTATTTCCAATTTATTTAGCTTTTCTTCTATGCCTGAGTAGGGAATTACATCAAAAGCTTTGGCCAGGTTGGGGTATGTGGTGTGTACCATTTTGCCTTCATCCATTGATTTGGTAACCTTTTCAAAATAATCCAACAGGCTGAGTAAGCATGAACTGCCTTGACAAATAAAAATGAAATGAGTTAGTGTGTTTGGAGGTTCTCTATGTCCTGACTGATTAGTTCATTGATAATTCTTTAAGTGACTTTGTATATTATGCTGCTCAGACGTATGGCCCTGTAATTGCATGGGTCTGTTCAAGGTCCTCCCTTATGCATGGGAATGACTGCAGCTGTTCCCCATTCACTTGGTACAAAACCTGTGTGGAGGCTGAGATTGAACAGTGTCATTAGGGCTGTGGCTAAATCATGCTTCATGCTATTTAAGATACATCCAGAGATATTTTCATGACCCATCAATGCAGTATTTTTAGCTTTTGATAGCACTTTCAGGACTTGGTCCTGTGTGATAGCTGGATGCTAGTCAGTTTCATGTATACCTTGAGGGGCAGATAGAGGGAAGACAATGGTAAAGTTAGAGCTAAATTTTCAACCAGCAGGGTCGCTATATATTCTGCCTCATTATTCACAATCAACTCAGCACATTTTTGTGTTGTGGTTGAGATTACAAGCATAACTAAAAAATGCCTTGTGATTGTCTTTGGCTTGAGTAGCTATTTTAGCCTCAGACTTGACATTGGTGGATTTTATTAAGCTTCTGAGTTGCTTATTTCATTGACAAGTGCTCTAGCATTCTAAGAATTACTCTTCATAATTTTGATCAAAACTGTTTTCCATTTATTATAAAGCTTGTAGATTTTATGGTTACATCATGTTTGCCCTGCACTTGTTCCTATGCAGTAAAACTGCATCTATACAGCTGCTTACATGGTGGTATAGTGTGGTGGTGTACATTTCTGCATTTTCACTGGAGTTAACTGGGCTTGGTGGGGATTTGAAGCTTGCCAAAGTATTACTTAGGAGCAGGTAGTTTGTCTTGAAGGAATTTCTAAAGGTACCTTGTGTAGAAGTGATCTCTGGTTTAAATTTTATTTCAAAGGAGACTGCTTTATGGTCAGACCTAACAAGTGATGAAGATACACAAGGGGCAGTGCAAGGTGCTACCATATTAGTAAGGACAAGATCCAAGTTGTCATTCCCCGTAGTAGATGCTCTGACGAATTATTCCAGGGCATTTTTATTGACAAAGTCCAGGAATCTTTGTCCTTGTGCATTAGTGATGGTGTAGGTTTCACAGTTTGTAGTAGGATAGTTTAGATTACCTAGGAAAACTGTATTGGGTTTAATACTGAATTATTCTAGTCCCTGTAGATAGGTTTTGTGGCTTTCTTGTACATAGAGGGAGTGCTATAGCTAACTAATATATGGTACAGGGCCATTCTGATGGTTATTTGGACATGAAGAAGCTCTAGTACATCATATTATTTTACCAGCCTTGATATCAGTCTCTTTTGGATGTAGCCTGAGACACCTCCACCTTTCTCACTTCTGCATAGTAGATAGTCTAAACATGTTGAAGGCATTACAGCCCTGCACAACCAGAGCACTTTATGCTATTTTAAACCATGTCTCAGTTACTACACAGATGTCAATGTCCTCAATGGTGAGAAGGGTTTGTAGGGAGTGGAATTTCTTGTTTAAGCTGCTAGTATTAATGACCCACCTCACCTGTATAATTTGGGATAATATCAGCACATTGTTAATCAATGGAACTGTTAACCTTAAAAGGGAATTTCTACCAATTAGTGTAATATTTGACTTTGCTCAGGCTGTTTTTACTATGACAAATTTTGAATGGTAGGTTCTGCCCTTATTTTTGTAGATGAGTTTGAATATTTATTTATTTATTTATTTCACATTTGTTAACCGGGTTGGTCAAGCTGAGTTACAAAAAAACTCATTTTCAGTGGAGATCCGGGGAGAAAAGCTCCAATAATGTCTACAGTAGTAAAAAATAAAGGAAACATTATACATAAGATAAAACAGAGTACTAACTGGAATGCCAGTATACAGAACAAATTATAGTTGTCAGATAAGAAAGTGTGAGACTAAAAATATAAACATACAAACAGTTTAGTCACAGTGCTGTAAAGCTAACATATTCTAATATTTACAAGAATTAGAAGCAATGCCAAGACACTTCCTAAGTAGAGGTTGTAGAATGTGAATAGACAGAGGTATCCAGGAGTTAAGTGGGGTGACTGCAGTGACAGATCTTGGAGTTAAGCAGGTGAATACAGCTGAAATGGTAATGGAACTCTTTTCACTGTCTATCTTCTAATTCATTGTAATCTAGGGTTACCTCTGATCTTGTCCAGTTAAGGAATTCGATGCATTTTCATGTGATTACCCTTTACCTGTCTTTTGTTGATCTCTGTCTGACCACAGATAATCCCAAGTTTGAGGTCTTAATGTAAAATCAGGCCATCTCTTTTGCCCTATATCATGTTGTCCATACTGTTCCTGTCCTGTGCCTTTCATCATGGAAACATTGGTGCAATAATAATCCTTGTGATATGCACAGGAAGATGCAGACAGAGTGCAAATGTGAAGATGTATTTATCTTTCTTTTTTTCTGTTGGTTTACTGGCATAATACTTCTGGGCAAAATGTATTTTCAGCAGGGGCTTGGGGATAAAAGCTCCAGAACAGAAAAAGTACAAGTAGACTTACATATATTTGCAGTAAAAGTGTTCCCAAGATTTAATACAGTTAAAAATATAATAGCTTGCAGACAAAGTAATGACATTATTACATTTTATGTTAGCTGATTTCCATTTGCTAACTAGTTAGTAGCTAGGTATATCCCATTTGCAAAGCAAATAGCATGAAAAGCCGTATTTAAATAACATACAGAAGAAAACTAAACTCACATGTTGTTATAATTAGAACATTCATACACAAGAGTCTTTAGATGCACTGAATAATAAAGCAGAAGAGGTAGTGAAGTTCTAAAACAAAAGAGATGACAGCCAATAAGGAAATACTTGCAATTTTAAGAATTGGAAGGGGAGTGGGACAGATGGGGAAATAGACAGCAAGGAAAAAAAAGTTCCAGAAGATTGTTCAGGTGATATTCAATGCAGTTGCAAAATGAAGTGACACCAGCAATACCATCATAGCAATTTGTGCAGCAGTGAATTTTTATTCCCTTTTCAAATATAATGTTGCTAGTACTTTCTTTAAAGTTTTAGAGGAAGAGGCTGGTGTGTAACACTGAATTAGGTATTCTGTAAAAGGACTAAAAGGACATCTGTTAAATGTATACAGAATGGAAGTGGTCAATCTAAACTGAATGACAGCAATGTGGAAGCTTAGTATCAGCTACTTTAATTTTTCTAGCTTTGTTACTGGCTAAGGATCCCATATCTATATTATGACTGGCCAGAAAATAGGTTTAAGCAGCGTGTGCATAATCAGTTTAGAAGCATCTGACTATGCAATAATCCTAGTTGTGATATTTTATACTGTTTTCCTTACAGGTATGCCAAACCTTAAATTGTTGGCAATGATGGCCTCATTTACTTTTAAATATTTCATAACTTCAATAATACTATAGTTTTTGTCATCATATGAAAGTTGTGCTGTAACTTATGGTTTGAAATATTACTAGCAAATATCATAATTGATTTTATTTGAATTTAGTAAAATGCCTTAATTTTCTAACCGATCTTAGATTATAGTAAAAAGGGATGGTAGTAGGGTTCAAGCCTTCATGGATGAAATGGCAAACCAAAGCAGAGTTCTTGCATGTTGTATTAGACTTGACCATCCTCCTGTAGTAAGATGTACTGTTTCAAAGATTTTGAAGAGAAGAAATTCAAATGCAGATCTTGGGGAATGCTTACTTATATAGTTTCAGGAGAAAACAGCCTCAATTCCATTTGATAGTCTGTTCATGATCTGTGAATAAACTCTTTCACCAGCTCACTGAATTTGTTAAAGGACATAGATTTCAAGGTGAGAAACTAAAGTTGCAAAAGAAACCAAATAATAGGCCTTGGAGGTATCAACAAAAGCAAGCCATCAACTGTAATTGGTTATCATAACTCCTGTACCATAGCCTTTGCACCAATACCTTTGCTCCTTCCTCTGTAGAGGTTTATATACTTCACATACTCTCTACACCCTATTAATATATTTCATATCTCTGTTAATGCCAATCCTCTTCCCCTCACTAGACCTTTTTTCCTCAGTCCTACCACCCCTTAACACCGAACACCACTTACTACTAACCCAACTCACTTTGTACTTACACCCTCACTCTATATCTTTCTGTCATCTTCCTACCTCTTCTACCTAATCTCCCATCTGCATCATGTAATATATAATGAGTAAATGTAGCTCTTTCTTTACTGATAGAGTTCTACTGTTATCTATTGTTAGCCTCATAGATCATGTAAATATTAAAAACTATCATCAAGTTTGTATTATTCACTGTAAATGTTTGTGTACCAGTATGTTATCTTTAACTACTTTTATGTATACTTGATATCATGAATGTCCAACTATTGTACTTTGTAAAAATAAAATTAACTTGATTCAATTATATTTTGGAACTTTTCTCCTCAGGTCTCCTCTGAAAATGGGCAAATGTCCAGTCAGACCTCCCCAGTAAACAAATGTCAAATAAATAAATAAATAAAAAATAGAAGGATAAGCTTACACTAGTGAATCATCATATGACCTATATACCAGAGATCTTTGTATAAGGATGAAAACTTCCTGTCATTTGGGGAACGTTATTACATGTAGCTACACTGCTCAGCTATTCTGGGTTCATGCTTAGGCTGTGCATTCTGCCCAGTCTCATGATCCTGAAGGCATTTTCTGCCTCAAATCCAAGTCTGCAGGCATGTCCTTTAAAAATAAACCTAATTGCCATAGATGTGAGTGTTTCTATACATGTACTGAGCATAAATTAGATCTAACCAAGACCCCTTTGTATCATTGCAAGACTCAGTCCCATACATTCACTATGATGAGCTCTGCTGAGTTATTTATACCATACATCCTACTTAATGGAGGAAGTAGCCAGGTCAGCCCAACTTGATAATTTGTCAGATTTCTGTTATCACTGAGGATTGCTTGGATATATCTAGAGCTTTACGAATCACTGTTGACTGAAATTATCCACCAGTCCACTGACCCTCACCTTTTCCCATTTCTTATGTCAGGGAGCATAGTTTAGATTTTATCAGCAGAGTGAACAACCCCATCAGAATGCTTAAATAGCATGCTATCAGTATTGCACCAGTTGACAGCTGTCATGATGTCCTTCTATTTATATCGTAAGAGTCATTCCTACATAAAATCCATGTTTTCTTACAGTGGTCTAGTAGCTGTTATCCATACTCAGGGATTATTTCTGTTTTTTTTTTTTTCAAAAAACTTTATTATTTTTTTTTATTTGTCAAGAACAGGTAATAAATAGAAAATGTAATCATAATAAAATGAAATAATAAAATAATGAAATTACAACTGAAAATTCAATTTAACCTATGTACAATATACACAAAGTCCTGAAACAAAACTGATAATGTTATGGGTCCATTACTTCAATGGAAAATCTTTCATTTTCTTTCTCATTAAATTCTTTAAACTTCAGAGACAGAATTAAATTGGTAAAAGTCAATAAGTGATATCACTTTCATCCAAGGATTATTTGTAAGTGGATTGTGATGACTTCCTTGTTAACTTTACTCTGTTTGAAAGACATTTCTTTTAAGAAGGAAAGAAGGTCTTCAAAAGATGGTGATGTAGATATTCTCAACTTCTTGGTAATACATTTTCTTGCTTCTGCAAGAATTGCCCATAAAAGAAATAAATTAACATTTTTCAAATCACCTCCCTCATTCACATTAAATGAAATAAAAAAAATGGATAACAAAAAAGTATCAGAAAATAAAGCTTATAGGAAATCACCTATCTTGGACCAAAACAAGTTCAAAGAGGAACATTCAAAAATACATGTAACCAGTTAGCTTTACATTCTTGTAAACATCTCCTACAAATTATATTATTATTTCTATTAAATTTGGTTATTTTACTTGAAGTTAAAATTCTCTTTGTAAAAATTTCCATGCTGATGAGACCAAGAAGTATGCCTGACAGATGATAATATTGGAGATTTATTTTGAGAAGTAAAATACGAAAATTGACCTGAAGTAATATTATTCCAGAATTTAGAATTTAAATTTACTTTATGTTCAATAAAAGTTTTATATACAGTTTAGAAATTAAGTTATCAGTTTTGAGTTATTGTATATACTTTCATAACAAAAGCTGATTAATTTCAGACTTTCTTTTAAGTGGTAATGAGATATAGATAGACATAATTCCTGTGTATGAGTGCTCATTTTTTTTTAATAATAGCCAGTCTTGAGAGTTCAAATTAAATTCTGAAATAAGTTGTTGAACATCGTTGACTTTCAGATCTTTAAAACACTTATACTAACAAACAATATTCCTGGATTCCCAGCTAGCATGTATATGACTGTAGGTTTTTATTGAAAAATGTTGTTGATGCTAAAAGGAATTATAGAAGCAAACCAGATTTTAATATCCAAATTAGAGAAAATTTTGTTTCTAAATGATTTGAGTATGTTGTTTAAATAGATTGAGTCTGTGGGTAGGGGGATATTATATTGACTGGCGATATAAAGATAATGCCAAAAGAAATTATCTAAATTAGTTGAATTTTGGTTACACGATATGTTATTATTGTTAGGAAAATTTAAGTGTAATGTTTTCCAGTTAGAGTTATAATTAGGATCAATCCAGTTTATTGTCATTTTGAAAACTGATGCTTTAATATAGGCATCAATATTATGAAAATTGATTCCCCCAAAAATCCAAGGTCTTATGTGATGAGTAAATGCTATTCTGAGTTTACTGAGAAACCAAAGAAATTTAAATAATTTTTATTTATTGCACTAATATGTTTTTTTTGTCTGGAAGGAGAGATAAGGCTTATATTAGATATAATAAGGCTTATTTTATATATAATATTTTAGGCAAGAGGATCATCTTAATTAATTGAAGTCTATCTTCAAATAAGATAAGTTGGTTCCATTTAGAAATAAGATTATTTTGTTTATTATATTATCATAGGTAATAGTTATTATTTTATCAACAGACGATGATAATATGATACCTAAATATTCAAGTGAGGGGACTTGACTACCAATGATATGACTTTTATGTATTTAATTTCTTTTTTAGTCAGCACTATATAATTAGATCTGGGTTGACTAAAGTGGAGACCAGAAATAGACTGAAATAGTTGTACGATGGATTCTAGTTCAGGTAAAGTTGATCTTGAATTTGGAAGTGTCAACAAGATATTTGCAAATAGTATAATTTTAGAAGAGTAGTTATTAGAAATATCTGTACCACAAATGTTTGGGTTTGTTTGAATTAAAATAAGAAAAATGTCAATGGCTAAATCAAATAAAATTGGAGAAAGAGGACAACCTTGTTTAGTACCCTTTGTCAGAGGACTATATTTTGGAGTAAAGGGACCAGTTTTAACATATGCATCATTACTTTTATAAAAGTTCTTTAAAGATGAATTTTTTTTTAGGAAAATTGAAAAGATGCAAGATTTCAAATAAATAATTCCAATTGAGAGAGTCAATTTTTTTAATATGTAAGCTAATTAATAAGGCTTCTTTATTTTTTCTACTCAAAAAAAATCTATGGAAGTTAAAATGCATCTAACATTATCATTTCTTTGTCTTTGATATATAAAATGTATTTGCTCAAAATTAATTACTTGAGTTATAAGTTCTTTTAATATGTCAGTAATAATAGACATGACAATCTAAAAATCATTATTAAAAAGAGCAACATTGTGAATTTTTATTTTCTTATAGAGGCACTATTAAATAATATTTCCAAGATGACAGAATCTTTTCTTGAGATTGAATTTCGATGAGTGTTTTATGAAAAAAGATAATATTAGGAGGAAAGAGTTTGCATATTTCTTTTATTATCCCATCCATGCCTGGAGCCTTGTTAAATTTTATTTTTTTAATTTTATCAACAGTTTCTTTATGGGAAATATGTTTAAGTAAATCATCTTTTACTTTTGACAGGATTTTCTTAATATTAAGATTGTCAAGATTTAATATTGAAGTCATTTTTGAGATTTTTGAGACGTGTAATGAAATCTAAAAGTCTCAAGGATTTCTTCATTGTCTGAGGTGTTTTTATTATTACCTTCATGTCTAATTTCCAAAATATTATATAATTTGATTATATCTTGACTCTTTTGGAAAGATTGTGCATGTGCTTAGGAAATAAAGAATATGAGGCCAATGTTAGTCTTTCAAGGGCCAAATTTGATTTATGAGACAAGATATCAAGTTATTTTTTATTTAAAGCTTATATTTCTTTTATATTAGATTTAACATTTTTAATATTTTTAGATTTAGCCATACAAAGTTGATTTTGAATGTTTTGTAATTCTGAGTCCCATTCCATACTTTTATTGTTATACCAATTCAGAACTTTGCCAAAAATATAGGCTTTTAATGAATCCCAAATCATAACTATGTTAATATCAGATGTATTACTAGATTCCAAGATAAAAAATATCTCAGAGATCAAGCAAGATTAAAATTCCTTGAGTTGAGTTATATATGCTGGGATTCTAGTAAAAAAAGATAATCTTTTGAAGTTGGTCTGAAATTTTAGTATAAGAGTTTCTATAACTATGTTAATATCAGATGTATTACTAGATTCCAAGATAAAAAAATATCTCAGAGATCAAGCAAGATTAAAATTCCTTGAGTTGAGTTATATATGCTGGAATTCTAGTAAAAAAAGATAATCTTCTGAAGTTGGTCTGAAATTTTAGTATAAGAGTTTCTTGATCAGAAACAGGGTAGGGAATGATGTTAAAACTTGATATTTTAAGAAATTATTTCTTATGAAAGTAGTATTCAATCCATTCTGGTCTGCATACCATAGTTATAATCTTGATGAGAAAAAAGCAATGAATAGGGGTATTTCATATTGAAGGTATCCTTTAAGTTAAGAGCTTCTATCCACTTTATATTCATTTTCACAGTTGGGAAAAGTTTTAGTTTCCTCTTATTACTAGTATCTGAATCTTCCAATATGCAATTGAAATCTCCACCTATGATTAGGGTACTTTTATGTTTATCAAATATGGTGTCTAGATGTTTATTGGCAAGGCATGTCCCATACCTGGAAACCAGTAAATATTTATTAAGGTCCATAGCCTATTGCTGAACTTAAAAAAAAACTATGAATGTAAGTAGACATTCTTGATTTTCATATTTATAAATAATTTGTAGAAAATATGTATTTATCTTCCATAAAATCATAACTCCTCTTTTTTTAGTTTTGAAATAAGATTGAGCTAAGATTGCAGATTTTACTGGGTTCCAAATATATTTTTCTGTATGTTCAATATGAGCTTCTTTAAGTAAAACCAATTGAGCTGTATTTGTGTTTAGATAATGCAATACATTTGATCTTTTCCTTTGGGCTATTTAAACCATTAACATTTAAAGATAATATAGATAAAATCATCAACATAATAAAATGGTTATTCATAGCTCAGGTCATAAGGAAATAAAGATAAACAAAAATATGTAATAAAGGTGTAGATAATATAAACTAATTACAAACATGGAATTATCAAAATTCCTAGTCCAATAGATTAATAAAAATATCAGACTATCCAACACTATTCTACCAATCTATAAGCAAAATAATAGTAAAAAGAACAATACCCATAAGACTGAGCTCTGCAGTGAAATAACTAAGGGAGATTGTGTGGATTTGATGAGAGCATGTATAAAACATCATTAAAAAACTTGTATAGATTTTATCATTAAAAATCAAATTTCATGAAGTATTTATATTAATAGGAACCACAATCACGATACTAACCTAACAACAGCAAAGCAAGTAAACAAGACTTTGCAGGACCCGGAGCAGTATGAACAGGTGTCCAGGAATGAGTTACATATGGCATACTCAAGAATTTCTTTCATTTTATATGACCATCTTTTGCAAGGGGTTTTTAATGAAAAATTGTATAATTTTTTAATTGTTGCCAAGCCAAGAATTCCTGTTATATTTGGCATCCAGAAAACACACAAAGGTCTTGACCCCCTACACTTCAGACCTATAGTATCTGGGCAAGGAGGTATAACAGAACCGATTGGGAAATTTATAGACCACACTTTGAAGCAATTTGCTGCTTCTTTGAAGTACATCTGCAGGGATTCTTGGGATTTTCTCAGGGGTCTGCAATCCCTAGCATACCATCCGGATCTATTGCTGGTAACTATAGACATTGTTCAACTGTTCCCCAGTATACCTCATTCTACAGGACTGAAATGGTTTAGTGATGTTTTAGTTAAAGAGGCGAAACTTACTTCCAACACCACAAGCTTGTTGGTGGAGTTAATGGAACTAATCCTGGAAAATAATTTCATTAATTTCATTTGTTTCAACAGTCATTTCTACAGGCAAAAATCAGGTGTTGCAATGAGGGCGGCCTGTGCCACAGTTTATGCAAACATAGTGTTGCATAAATGGGAAAACACATATATTTTTGGCACAGAGTGGGCACAGTACATCCAGCATTATGTCAGATTTCTTGATGACATTTGTCTTGTATGGAGTGGTACTAGGGCAAATATGGAGGAATTTTTTCATTACATTAACAGTACTACTTCTTTTCTAACCTTTACACACTCACTGAGTTTTGACAGCTTGAATTACTTGGATGTGCACTTGGTTAAAGATAAAGTTAACAATAGGTTCATATCAAGTGTGTTTAGGAAGCCCACCTATTCAAATGCTTTTTTGCATTTTAAAAGTAACCACCCTGAATATCAAAAAAGAGGCATAGTCAAGGGGCAATTTATCCATGCCTCCAGAATGTGCAACACAAAGCAGGTGTTTATGGAGGAAATCAGGTTCCTAAAAGACAGATTCTTTGAAAGAGGGTATCCAAGCCTTCTTGTTGAAGAGCTAGCGACAGAAATTATTAGGTGCAGGGAAACAAAATATCCACCTCTCCTAGACACTACGGGCACATCAATATGCCTAGTGGGCAGTAGCCTGCAGAATAAGGAACAAAAAGGATACATCCACACTTTTAGTATTGATTATGAGGTTGTGGAAAACAGTGTAAAGAAATGCTGGCCGATCCTAAGATTGGACGATAGGTTGGCTAATATGATTCCAGAATTTCCTAGATTCATTAGACGTAGGGGTACCAATTTAAAAGAAATGCTAGAGATGAATCAGAACAAACCAATAGCAAGTAGTGATAATAAAAAAGAAGGCACATACAAATGTGGAATGTGCAAGCAATGCCCGGCTATATTCAATGGACATAGGTTATATTTACCATCAAGAAAATTCCTATATCAACCAAGGGGCCATTATAATTGCAATGCCAAATTTATTGTTTATTTAGGTTTATGTACTAGATGTAAAAGTTTCTACATAGGAAAGACTGAAAGAACCCTCAGAAGATGTATTTATGAGCATCAGTATGATATAATTAAGAAAAAGGAAACTAATGCTTTTTATAGACATTCCCTTTTTTGTCCTAACATGGAAATTAAATTCATTATTTTAGAACAGCTAAGGTTGGATGAAAGGGGGGGGGGGACTGGGGGTCTATTTTAGAATATAAAGAGTTATTATGGCAGCTAAGACTAGATGCAGGAAGGCGACCAGGGCTCAATGACGCTTGCAGCATTAGCAGCGTCCTTAGGTTAAGGAAGGCTACATTATGAACTTTCGGTTTTCCAGTGTTTTCAGGGTTTATATATAGAAATAAAATTTTGCTGAATAAACAGCACATTTAAACATTTTTAACATACTAGCATGTGTATAGTATTGGCTTTTGAATATTGTTTTAACATTGCATGGTTTTAATATTGCATATTTTTAACACTGTATATTTTTATGGCAATCTGTGTGTACACCAACAATTGATTATTAAGTTTATACATATACTTTGTTGGACATTGCAGTGAGTTGTGCTTAGTAATGGTTTGCATGCAAGCAGGTTTTGTACCAGCAAGTAATTTGAAGGGTTAATTAGACCTTCTCTTTTACTAATTGAATTATTGGTCAAGTTTTGACTATGTATATAAAGAACAACCAGCTTGATTTTATTGTATCTTGAAAAAGCTCAGCACCAGGCTGAGCGAAAGCACTTGAGGAGATTTTTGTTTGTTATTAAAGCAAGAAAGTTTTTGTAAGTTGCAGCCTTTCATTTTCTGCCTTGCGGAAGAAGGAATATCAGCATTTCATCAACTTTTTATTCTGGGCTTCCAGAGCCAGCTTCCAGGTTGTGGATCTGCTTTGCTTTATAAGTAAAGAAGACTGCTTAACAAATGATCACATCTATTTCAACTACACGATAAAACTACACATCACAGATCAGAGTTTTGAAAAGTTGGGCAAACTCCAAAGTGAATACTGTTCATGATAATTACTTATATTTTCTCAATGTTACATGAAAAATAATATATAATAAGCTTTTCTTATACTTGAGTTTCTATTGTAAAATAAAGAATAACAGATATGCTAAAATATTTAGTCATGTATCATTTTTTCCATAATAGGATAGTTGTATAACTTGTTAGTTGCAAATAACACTACTAGTATCTTGATAGAACTATAAAACAGAGCACATAAACATAAAATAAGAAAACTTAGTGAAATATTAGTTTAAAATAGCCTATTATTCAGTTTAGTTTGTTATACAAATTAAATTCAGTAATTCAAAAAATGAGAAACTCTACTGCATCTTTGAGAAAAAAGAAAACAGAAAATGAACAGATTCTACATTAATAGATAAACATTTGATTGTACCACAGTTTTGGTACCCCATTGAAACATAAACATGTCAATTGCAAAGTCTTCCACTTTTTATTGTTAGTTTTTTAGCTGAGTAATTCATGCTGTACTGTTTGTACTTCGGCATTAATTGTGAGACCAAAATATGAACATGTAACAAAACGCACTAAAAGATGATGGAACGCTATCTACTTTAAAAGTACAAAGTAAAGAGTCTAAGATAAAAGACATTAGATATGTCTTTTTTTATAAGAAATACCTATAAAATGCATTTTTTCTCCTTCTTATTAAATTAACATACTATAGCACAACCTCTATAATCACCAAACAATATATGAGCAAATAGTAATCATTCCATCAAAATGGTTTACAGTAGTTACGGATATACAGGAGAACACTAAGCATCACAAAGAGAAGTAGTTCAATGTAAGCACAAACAAGCTTCCCCGTAGGGCAAGGAAGTTAAAACAATGGTTGAGAAGAGCTATGACTGTCAGAAAAACATGGTAATGGAAGATAGCTCATGAAAACCATCATCATGTAAGAATAAGATAGTCTAAGGCTGTTAGAAAAGTTTAACAAACATAAAGATGAAGTTGCTCCAAAACAAATGAACAGAAAGTAAAATCAGCCAAATAGGTCCATCACATTAAAAGCATCTTCCCATGTAATATCCACTATATAAACAGATCCCAGCAATCAGTACACATAACTCTAATTCATAAAAAATGAACAAGTACTAAGAAGAAGAAAAAAACCTCAACATAGGTACATGCAGTAACCAAAACTAATGTAAAGAATCTGGAAAGCAACTGAACAAAACATTCACCATAAGAGACAAATAAACGGGGATGTTAAAACAAGACAATGAATATTTGAGTAGTAAACATGTGGATAACTTCTTTGTAAACAGTTGGGTCAATATATATCTAAAAAGCTTTATAGTTATTGACTGGCACAAAAAAGAAGATTTTGAGTTAAAAGAAAAACAAAAAATTATGCATTCAAAATAATTGTTATTACTTGACTGTAGATTTAATGGTTTTGCTGGAACTGGAAGATAAGGAATATTTTTTTTCTTCAAGTCAGTCCAAGTATTTTTGTCTGAGGTTCTTTTCAGAGCAGGAAAAGACCAATCCATATCCTCAGACATTGGCATAAAGTTTTTGTTTTTTAACAAAAGTGGAAGCTTCCTCCAGATAATAAAAAAATGTATTACATGAGACAGGTCTATTTTTAATTTTACTGGGGAAATTGTCTGAGCTTTAAAGGCAATTTGTCTAAGAAATTTAACAAGAGGCCAGCAAGATTTCCTAAGGTCTATTGTTTTAAAAGAATAGTCATTATCAAACCTTATCAAATGTTTATACTTCAATGGGGCTTTCCTCCACACAGTTTTTAATATTAATTATTTATCAATATATGACAAAAGCTTAATGACTATAGATCTCAGAAAAGAAAATGAGGAGGTTGGAATAGGTTTACATATGGCTCTGTGGGATCTTTCTATACCACATGGAAAAAAATGTAGATTTAATATTTCTGGTATCCAAGCATTAAGAAATGAAATTAATTCCTCACTTCAGTTTTTTCTGGAAGACCAAAAATCCTTATATTACACCTCCTCTCTCTACTTTCCAAATCAACCACTTTGTTCAGAAGCCAAGTGTTTTGCTTTAATAAAAAAATCAGTTTGAGATTCTTCTTCTTTTACTCTACCATCTATGTCATTCAAGGCATTCTCCAAGTCTAGGAATTTGGTTTGCTGCCATTGTAGCATTTCTTTGAAAACTTTAGTTTGCTTAAAACAGTTTTCTCTTAGATTCTTTAAGTTTTCTTGAAAGCCATCCATTTTCAAGGAAGGTTCCTGGAGAGTAGCTGGTATTGTAAATCTTTCTTCAGTGAAGTTTCATTATGAGAATGCTTGGAGTTACTCACCTTTATTCAGGAAACAAAGTCTCCAAGTAAAAGTGACAGGAAAATTATTATGATACTTCTTAAAATCAGATATTTAATATACAGTACTATTATCTATCAAAATGTAAAAAAAAATAAAGTAATTACTTTCTTGTTTTAAGAACTAATAGTGCAGAGCTCTAAAAAGTTGCTGTCTTCACTTAGCCATTTGGCTCCACCCTCAGGGTTTGTTTCTTTTGAATTGCTGCAGTGCTGTCTAAACGGGACTTCATGTCATTGACCAGGCCTACAGTGCTGCCTTGGATATCTCATTATGATCATGTCACCCCTCTTTTGTAGGATTTGCACTGGCTAAGAAACCTAGATCAACATTGAAGATGCTGGTATATTCTTACTATTCCTTTATAACTTGGTTCCTGTCTATCTAAACGTAAGGTGAGTGGGGGAGGTGACAGAGGAATGAGTGGAGGTAGCAGAAAGTGTAGGGGGGTACAGAACCAAGAAGGAGTAATGAGGAGGAGAATCCAAAAACCAATCAGTGGCACAGTCATTTTCCTGCAATTGGGGCTACTGGTGAATCCAGAGGTATGTGTATTTTAAAAACTTTAAAATGTGTCTGCAGTCTGGATCAATATTTGGGAACGAGAAAATAAATGAAAGCACATTAAGAACAATACCATGCCTCTAGAGCTGTTAAATCATTGAAGAGCAATAGTATCAAGCATATGTATATACTGACACCTAGTGGCATTCCTATATAGTGTACAATATATACATTCACTAAGGGGAGAGGAAGTTAAGGAGTACAGCCATGGGAGACTGCTGGTGTGTGTGCACCACAGGTATTATAGGAACAAGTAACTAATATAAAAGAGACTATAGAAGCACCTTTAGAAATTATAAAACTTTACAAAAAATGGCACACATACACTCAAATTGTTCATAAAGAACACGCTGATGGAGCACTAATGCTTGTCTGTCCCGGGATTTCTTCCTTGGGAAAGTTTGGATTACCTGGTGGTTCTAACAAGATTGGGGGAGGCACCCGAAGTAAAAAGAGCCAAGCAAGATGCTAATTGTTCACAAAGAACATGCTGATGGAGCACTAAAGTTTGTCTGTCCCAGTATTTCTTCTTTTTAAAAGTTTGGATTGCTTGGTGGTTCTAACAAGATTGAGGAAGGCACCCAAATTAAAAAGAGCCGAGCAAGCAGTGAGCACACAAGCAGCCTTACGGAAGACCAACCACAGGGCAGGGAGTCTATATTAAAAATTACACTCTTCATCCTCCTCTTCTCCCCATAAATCTCTCCTATTTGCAACAATAAATCCCCAAAGTTTATGCAATAAGTTAGCTAACTTTCATGCCTGGCTATCCCACAACCAACCAGACATTCTTTCTGTCTCAGAAACATGGCTTAAACCTCACATAAAGGACCTGGAAATTACTCCTCCCAACTATAGAATTATAAGAAATGACAGAACCCAAAAGAAAGGTGGTGGAGTAGCCCTACTTTACACATCTTCCCTGACAGTACCTTCCTTACAAAGCCCATACCCTAGTTTGCTACAGCTGAACTAACCCTGGCCCTGCTAAAGATAAACAACAACAAATGCATATGCATAGCTGCCCTTTACACTCCCCCAGGTAACAATATCCCCATTCTTGAGGATATCCTCTCTCTTGGATCTCATCAAACATACAAAATGAAACTATACTCCATGGCAATGCTAATATTAACTGGGCTTCTTTAAACTCTCCTACAATCTCTCAGAATATAAACCTATATAAATTTACCCAACTAATCAATTCTTCAACTAGACCTGCTAAAGATGGTACTTCTGGTAGCATTTTAGACTGGGTACTAGTTTCCCACCCCTATAGTATCTCTGATAGTGGTACCTTACCAGATTCACTTAGTGACCATCTCCCTGCCTTTATATATCGTAGACCTCTTTCTCTTTATTCACACCACAATTATATCGCACTCTGTTCCCTGAAAAACGTCAATGCTCAAACCTTCGCCAACTCCTTAAAACACATGAACTGGAACCCTTTAAAATCCTTCCACTGAACAATGCTGTTACTTCAATACTGCATTTATTAACCTACTCAACAACTTGGGTCCCCTTAGATCTAAAAGGGTCAAATCCAAAACTGCCCCATGGCTAACCAAAGACATTATGTCAGAAAACACCTGACTCCTTGGCCAAG
This sequence comes from Protopterus annectens, assembly GCF_019279795.1. Lineage (NCBI taxonomy): Eukaryota > Metazoa > Chordata > Ceratodontiformes > Protopteridae > Protopterus > Protopterus annectens. The sequence continues at coordinate 638,197,361 of NC_056735.1, read as the reverse complement.
TACAGACAATCTTGTCAAAGAGTAAAAAAACAAATTGCCACAGACCAAAAATCATATTACTCAGTATTACAAAATAATCATAAATCAAACCCCCAAAAGTTCTGGAACAGTATCTCTACCCTACTCCAGCCTGGTAAAAAAGTCAGCCCCTGCCCAGATCCTACTTCTGCCCAAATCCTACTTCTTCTGATGTCTCCTTAGCTACACAATTTAACTCCTTCTTTACAGACTCAGTAGCTAAGCTCACCACATCTTTCACTAATATGTCATGCAAGGACCCAACTCCCTCCACAAACTCAACCCTCTCTAAGTCTAACTCTATTCAGTGCCCCATTTCTCTATCAAACCTATTCATATTACTACCATAAAAAAGTCTACAAAAATTAAAACAAGTTCAAATGCCCCAGATGAGCTTCCATCTAACTTCCTCAAGCTAGCTGCCAATGGCATAGCTTTACCCATCTCCATCCTAATAAGCCATTCTTTCCAAGAATATTACATACCCCTCCTCTGTAAAAAAGCCTTCATCATTCCCCTCCACAAGGGAGGCAACAATACTGAAATCTCTAATTTCCATCCAATAGCCATCCTATCTCCCATTTCTAAAATTCTCGAAAAATGTATCCACCTACAGCTCCTACCCTATCTATTAGACAATCAACTGCTGACCCAAACACAACATGGTTTTAGACTCGAACACAGAACCACCACAGCCCTCCTCTCCTTTTTTGAAACCATCAACCATGCTCTTGATTTCGGCAACATTGTATCTACCCTTCTTCTAGATCTGTCCAAAGCCTTTGATACTGTTTCACATAACCTTCTCCTGTCCAAGCTCTCTCATCTCAATCTTTCCTCATCCTCAATCAACTGGTTTTCCAGTTACCTTGTTAATAGACAGCAAGCCACCAAATGGAAAAATTGCATCTCTTCCTTCTTTCATACTGTTATAGACATCTCACAAGACTCTATACTAGGCCCTTTATTGTTCAACATTTTTATCAATGACTTCCATCACTGTATTCCAAATGCTAAACTGGTCCAATATGCCAATGATTCTACCATTATCTGTTCTGCCAAATTCCTCCCTAAACTCATGACACTAACTCAAGATGCTTTCTCCTGCACTGAGTCTTGGATGCTCAACAATCACCTTGCTCTCAACCCTTCAAAATCCAAGATCATGAAATTTACCCTTCCAAATCCACCAGAATCGGCAAGAACTCTTTCTCTGTAACTAGCCAAAACTTGACCCCCAATTGAAATAGTTCCTTATACAAACTTTTAGGAATCCTTATTGATGATCAATTAAAGTTTAATATTCACCTACAAACCAATATCAGGAAAACACATCAAAAACTGGGTATGTTATATCGTCACAATCGTTATCTTACCCCCTCAACCAAATGCATCCTATCTACTACCTATCTCATTCCCTCCATTCTGTATGGTGCCCCTCTCCTACCAATCTTAAATCCTCCCTAAAGTCTAAACTCGCTTCCTGCTACAACAAAATCTCTAAATTTGCTACCGGATTCAAATCCTCCTCCCACCATTGTAAGGCTCTCCACTCCTTGAATTGGTTGGAACGTCCTAACTATCTTTCCTACATTCAAAACTGTACTGTGCATAAATCCATCTTCAAACCCTCAAATTGACCCACATTCTCCTCCACCCTCAAATTGCATCAGCCCAACAGACTACTTAGGTTCAGCAATCAGAACCTCCTAGAAGTGTACAAGCCTATATACTCCAGGGACACTTCTATTATCTTTCTCCCTAGCACAACTATGGAATTCCCTTCCTACTTACATTTGAACCACCTACAACCATCCCACTTTTAAGAACCTGCTCAACTCACACCTCTCTTCTCCCTGGGAATGTGCCTGTTCTCATCCTACCTGACTTTCTCCACTGCATCTCTACTCTTCTTTATCCTACTTGTCATCTAGCACTTATTTCCACTATTTCTCTCCACCTTTTTCTCTTTTTACTTCCCCCTATTTCATTTCACTTACTTAGGCATTTACAAGGCCTTCCCTCATTAAGGCACTGTTCTTAATTGTTACCTAATTTTTGCCTTATTAAATTTACTCCTCAAATAATATTTATGTCACATACTGTTGTTATTTTTCATGTCCTAAGAATACTCTCTCTGTTATGACACTTCTCTTAAATGTTTCTCTTATCCAGTTTGTGGTTGCCTTGTTGTTTTCATTTTCAAACAATGTATAAGTTAAAAACTGTTTACTTTTATTTAAAATCTATGTATAATTGACAAACTGCTGATTTTTATTGTAAAACTGTATCAGGAGCTTTTCTCCCTGGGCCTCCATTGAAAATGGGCTACTTTTTGGCCCAATGGACTTTCCTGGTAAACAAATGATAAATAAATAAACAGTCAATGGTGCCATAGTATTTAACTCATGCTTCTTCAGAGAGGACGGGCTCTTATTGATCTAGGATATGTCTGGAGTACCTTGGTTAGATATTCACTTACCTGCTATGTTCTTATTCAGTGGAATTCCTTAGTTTTTTGGTACTGAGCATGCAACATTGACTCCTTTGACCACTGGATCAAGTTTATACTTTTAAGTTTATCACAATATGTTTTAAAGCTGTTGCTACTATTATTGCATTGTGGTTTTTATTATCATCTGTTTTGACATTTGGATATTTTGTCTTGATCTTAAAACATGCAATTTGTAGGCTATTGATCTATGAGGATCTTTAGTAACCAAGTCTTGCTTTCCCACTGAGTTTCTAGCCTTCATAGTTTAGTATCAATGTCCCTCTATTTTGTGGAAGTCTTCTATTATCCCAGGTAAGATACTCATTTAGTATAGTGTGAGAACTTGTTGCATAGTAAATACTAATAGCCATAACCCTTGATTATGTATTTATATGTTCCCCAATCAATAAAGAACATGGGTGCCAAAACAGGGGTGAACTTACAGTTTTGATTCCATGCATCCAGGTTGCACATGAATAAAGTAAGTAATATACTTAGCTTCCCAGAGAAGTGGTATTCTCTTTGAGACATATCAGTCACTCCAACATGTTCTACATAAGTTACAATACAGATTGAGATCTTTAGAGCAGGTGTTTCTGCCACTATTGGACTTAGAGATGTGAGTAATGTCTGCAAGGATGATGTCAGTAGAGGTTATGTATGCAAGGCAGAGATTTTTCCTTAGCAGACTGAGAAGAGGGACTGGGCTTTGAGGTGGACAGATTAGCTTTTGTGATTTTGTCCCTTGATTTTCTTAGTGATAAAACATTGTGGTCATGTGAGGTGAGTCAGTTGCTTGGACAGGTACCTGAGGAATGGGGTATTATATTCAATGATTAGCCTAGTGAGTAGTGTACAAAGGAATTATCACCTCCCCAGATGTGGATGCTGCACCCTTGCTAATAAGTTATGCTATATTGAAGGACATACCATTTACCATGGAGGTCAAATGACACCTCATTGTCTACATATGTTCCCAGGTCCCTCCCTACTAGGTGTATTTTCAGGGGAGTCTTGTTGATGTGATAGTTTATGATAGTACTGAGTTTACATTCATCAGCAAGCTTTGTCACCCATAAACTATCAACATTTGACTTGACATCTGAGATGTAGATGCCAAAGAAGAGTGGTCCAGCAATTGAGACCTAGGGTGATCAGCTACTGACAGGTCTCCTGATTGATAGCCTTACAGATGAGGCTGGTCAGACTTATGGGCAATACTTGCATGAATTAGTTGATGGCCCATATTTGTGAAGGGAGATGATTGCTGCAGTCCTCCTTTTATTTGGTACAAACTCTGTTTGGATGCAAATATTAAAAAAGCTCCTCTAGAAGGTTTGACAGGTCATGGTTCAGCCTGACCAATAGGCATCCTGGCGCATTATCTGGTCCCACAGAGTTGGTATTCCCCCTTAAGTCCTTATTAGTAATTATCTGTAAAATGTATTTGAACTTTCCAATTATCTGTGAGCCAACTTCGTTTAAATAGGCATCCTGAGACAATGTAGCAATTGTCTCATGTTTGCTGCCAACCACCAATTACTTATTTAAACTGACAGTATGTAAGAGATGTAGTTATATAATGCTACTGGAAGCATAGCTCTCACTCAGAACCACAAGAAATTGCAAGCAGGTTGTCAGTACCAGATGACACCACACTAAACCAATCACATACAGCAGAGACCAAGCACATAGGCCTATATACATTGAGGTTCTTAAAATTAACTTAACATAACTACATAGGCCTTCTAAATGTAACCTAAGAAGCAAGTACCCTCAGCAACTTCATAAACAGACAACACAGACGGGACCATACCTCTCAACCTGGAAACATCAAAAATCTGGACAAAAGCCATGTAAAATAGGTACAAATCTGTATGCTGATTAACATAAAATTTGCATAAATAATTATGTAACCCCACCCACTCCAATGGAATTATGGGATACCAACTTTCAAACGCAAACTGAAGAACAGACAACCAAAATATGGCCATCCACCCCAGTAAGATGCATGTTGTGTTCATTAAAAAGACCTCCCACATCACAGGTGCACTAGGGCAATACAAACATGTCCTGCAACAAGCACACTTCAGTTCCAGTACAATTTTGTAACATGCCAAGGTGGAGATGAGCTTCTCATATAGCAAATATAACAGCATCAGAAAGAACTCCTGTTTCAGCATAAGATAAGTGCCCCCCCCAAAAAAAGAAATGTCCAGAAAATCAGTTGTGGTGACCCACTGACTGCTATCATCTTAGAACTGAATCAAAACAGCTAGAGGAAAAAACAAAGCAATCATAAAGTACCAACGTCTATCACTATACTTCTGTTTATCAAAGTGCATTAGTGTAGATTTTTTATTTGCAAAAGCTTATGTTCCGGAGTCAGCTACCTTCGACTGTATTCCATGAACATTAGAATGTGTAAACATGTACAGTGCTGTGCTTCAACCACTTCATTAAGTTTCATGGAGTCTGAGTCCTTACACTGTCCTTCTCATGCATTTATTGTACATGAAAATAATTTCCTATTAAAATTTATGCCAGGATATCATCAAACATTGGCACCTGCTTATTTCTTCTGCCCCTTCTCAGTCAAAGTGAACTCTGGTCAATGAAACCTTAAAATAAACCAGCTGGAGCCTGGAATGTAATTATGTGGCTGATACAGTTTAAACAGTCACACCTCTGAAGGATACAAAAACACAAACTTCAGAGATTATCTAAGTAATCCATCGTCAACAAGATGATGGAATTAAATAATAAGTATAATAGTTACAAATTATAGCATACACCAGTAAGGGTAGAGCATAGATCATACCATCATGTTTTACTGTCTGCTGTTCTCTGGTATTTGACAATAGATAATGTTTAGTACTGGATTAACTGTCTGTTATTGCATGCATGCAAGTTTAGTACTGGATTAACTGTTATTGCATGCATGCTGTTTTTAAGGGCCTCAGGCTCTGCCCTCATTCTTATTAAACATATTTTGCTTAGGAATGAGGTTCAATGAACAGCTCTTTACTGACATATTCATGAGACTATTTTCACCATCTTTAACCACGCGCAGTTGTTTTCTTGTTTATCACACTGCATTCTGACAGTTATTGCCTCTTTAATTTCTGTATCATGCTTCAAGTATGTGAAATTCTTTCATACCTGTTTTAGACAGTCCACTTACACACACAAACACACTAGTTACAACTCGGCAGGAATAACTCAGCCCTAGCTTTCTGCCGTTCCTCTCACCAATAAATCAGCACTAACTTTCTGCCGATAACACACACACATACTTCTGCACTAGTTATAACTCAGACTCAGCACTAGATTTACTTCTGCATGAAATAAAACTCGGCAGTAATAACTCAGTCAGCACTATATTTCTGACATTCCTGGCAGCAATAACTCAGCACTAGATTTGATTTCTGCCATTACTGGCAGAAGTAACTCAGTCAGCACTAGATTTCTGCCATTACTGACACAGCAATAACTCAGTACTAGATTTCTAGCAGCAATAACTGGGCACAACATAAAGAGGAAACTGGCAGCAATAATGAGGGAGCTATAGCCTATAGATTTCTGTCTTTAGCACTAAATAATGAGGGAACTGGCACTCTGGCAGCAATAGCGGTCTGCACTAGCTTTCTGCCGATAACACACACACACACCTCCATAAGGCTTCCTACCTTACTTCAAACAGAAGAGCCGTTAGCTCCATAACTTGCATTTGTGGCTAAACAAGTTCTGCCGAAAAGCTCCGGACTCCATAACACTCTTCCCCACTCACATTTTGAACTTCTTCAGCTCAGTTCCCTCTTCTCTTGCATACACTCCATAAAATCAGCTCAATTTCCTCTTCTCTAGCATATACTTCATAAATCCCTTCCCACTCACATTTGCGGCCAGCCAGAAATGATGTGAGCTCCCTCAGCTCAATTCCGACTGGCTGGTAACCCTGATGGCACGCACGTGATGACGTCAGCGCAGACAGCACGAAAATTAAAAAGAAAAGGGAAATAAATCGAAAATGAAGGGGTGCCACTCGGGAATCATGACACCCCTTCATTTGGACCCCAAAACTCGGTAAAAACTGATTAAATCGGTATGGTTGGGAGGTAGGGACGGGACTCACCATATGACATACATCTAAGAATCTCATTGACTCAGTTCAAAATCCCATAAGGCAAATCTCCACACAAGCCAATATCTTATTCATAGGTGACTCCATAGAAAGATACACGGAAAGGACCATTGTTAGCTGCCTATCAGATGCAAGGATTCACCACATCATGCATGCCCTTAAGTCATTGCACCACAAGTACACACAGTTATAGTGCATGTGGGTGCAAATGACTTTAGACATACCTTGCTGAACTATATGAAGAAAGACATGATGGAATTCTTGGAATATGTGTAAGACAGGTATGAACCTAGCCTTGAGCAGCATCATACCTTCATCAAGAATGATGTCACAATACAAATGATTATTGATTTCATAAACTGGCTTAGCTTCTGGTGTAATTCTAAGGGAGTGCAATATATATATATATATATATATATATATATATATATATATATATATATATATATATAAAAGCCTAGAAGGAGATTGTAGACAGTCCTAACTGCTTTGTCAGGGATGGCATGTGACTATCCTCCAAATACTTTCATATATTGGTTAAAGATTTGCCGAGCACCATAGTGCATAATGCATCCGAGATTATCCAAGTGCAACTAACTCTGGGCAAGTTCAAACAAATAGCGTTATGAATAATCCTCTCGAGTAAAGCACCTTGAGAATAAAAGGCAAATCAAACGACAAAAAAATCTCAAGGATGCACCATGTAGCTTGCCAACAAAATGTCCAGCTGGTGTAAAAACCAAACGATTATAAAAACAACAAGTTCTTTATTTGTGTGGACAATGGTAAGCGCTTTCACGTCTAGAAGACACTTCTTCAGACCTCTATGTTACAGCATTTGCTTGCTCATTAAATATAGAGACAATTATCACATTCATTTAATTAATTAAACCATTTCTAGTTTAAAGTGCAAGTGCATGTATCTTAGAAGCTTAATGAATAAAAATCTAAACATCACTTAAATTTATTCTAAATAAATAGTATATCAAAATGCTAACACATGTTGGTTAAAATAAAAGCACTATTGTATATTATACATTAAGTTTAAGAACAATATTTAAAACAATAAAAAATGCTTAAAAATGTCAGTGAAGCTTTGTATAGCCATAACAATTAATTCTTAAGGAAATTAATTGTTGGAATCTGACTAAATTCTATGTAAAAAAATTTTTTTAATAGAATAACATTAAAGCATTATAACATAAGTAAACACATAAAAAAACACACTAAATGCCAGTGTCAATGTTTCAAAGGCCTAGACATTAAATGCGGCTTTAAAGTAATTTTTTCATTAAGCCCAAACTTATGTGCCTGTCGCCTGAGGATCCATCTATTCTCTATTTCCTCTGTATGTTTTTTTACTTTACCTAATCTATTTGTTCTTCCCACTGTTTCAAGCACTCTAAACTTGAAACTGTGATTGGATCCATGTTCCATAATATGACATGCCAAAGCATTAGTATCATTTTCTTTGTTTACTGCATATATGTGTTCCCTTATCCGTTCACGAAGGGTTCTATTTGTCTTTCCTATGTAGAACTTATCACATATTTCACACTGTGCCAAATAAACTAGATCTTTTGTTCTACAATCAGCATATCCTTTGAAGGTATAGACCTGACCTGTGTGAGGATGTATAAAACTTTCCTTGTCTGTTATATATTTACATTGATTGCATGTACGGCAAGGAAAGGTCCCTTTCCTTTGTGATTGCATTAACTTATTCCCAGTTTTTTCATAGCACAATAGTCTTTTTAAAGACTTCATATTTTTATAAGTTATACTAGGCTTGTCATCTATTAACGTTCTAATCCTATCATCCATCAATAATAATTTCCAGTTGTTTTCTATAATTTGCTTCACTTGTCCATTTCTATTTGTGTATGGAATAATTAATCTATTTTTCTTTCTTTGAGTGTTTACAGTGTCCCCATTGTCACATAATTGCCTATGGAAAAACGGCTTACCTTTGTGTGTTCTTAGACTACTACATGATGTGATTATTTCCTTTACCTCTTTCTCCTTATACCCTCTGGCAGTAAACTTACTAACCAAATCAGCTTCCTGTTCTTTAAAAACCATATCTTGTGTGGTAAGCGTAGATGTTCTAAGTACCTGATTCTTCACAATATTGGAATATATATGTTTAGGATGCATGCTATCTCGATGTAGCAAATTATTTCTCCAACTCGGCTTCCTAAAAATTTCTGTGTCTATTCCATCTGGCCCTTTAGTAAGCTTCACATCAAGGAACTCAATTTCGGTCTTAGAGTATGAATTCTCAAAAGCCAAAAAATCTGTAGTGCCATTGAGGTATTTCACAAAATCATATAGATCTTTCTCATTGCCCCCCCACACAAAAAACACATAGTCGACAAAACGACCATAATATTTGATACATTCAGCATATAATACATTGTTAAAAACATAAGTGTCCTCCCAATAAGCCAATACCAAATTGGCGTAGGAGTTTGCACAGGGAGTGCCCATGGCAACTCCCTTCATCTGCAAAAAAGCTGTTTTCATGTACTAAATACATTATTTTCTAGTACCATTTCTAACAATAACATCAATTGTATAGTTTTCATGTATACATTATTTTTTTTAGTACCATTTCTAACAATAACATCAATTGTATCACCTTGTTGTTAGTTAATCCCTTTTCTAGTAAGTAAAGTCTCACATATTCTGTACCTATGGTGTTCGGTATACAAGTAAACAAAGATTTGACATCTAAGGTTACAAAGATGTCCTCCCTGCCAATAGGCATCCAATTTTTGGATTGGGCTAAATTCTCCAAGAATTGTTGAGTATCTCTTAAAATGTGACCTGCTTCATTAACAAATGGTTTAAATTGTTTATCCAAGTATATCGATATTGACTCTGTCAACCAGCCTTTGCTGGATATGATGGGTCTAAGGGGGGGGGGGTCAAGCAACTTTTTGTGAATTTTTGGGAGACCTCTAAACGTAGGTATCAATGGATCTTCTATTAAAAAGTATTTATACAGATTTTCATCTATCACATTGCTCAATAGTAGATCATAAAGATGGCTAAAAGGCAAATAACAACAGCAGCTATAGTACATGTTAATGGTGAGGGAAATGTCTTAAAAAGAAATGAAATTTTAGAGGTGGAACACTCCATTGATCCTGTCGTACGCAGGAAGACGCCTGGCAATGGCTCGGTGGTCATTCTTTCATCTAATGAAAGTGAGGTCTTCGTTGAAGCTGATGGATATCCATCTTTTCCTCTACCTATTCAAACACAGGAAAGGAAGAGATGGTCTCCGCAAAACAAAGTAAGAAAGAGAAAATATACGGAGGAAACATACGAAAGGCAGAAGAAAGCCTTGAGATCAATAAGCAAGATTTAGTGGTAAATATTTCTAATTATGAACTAAATGAATCAGAAATTTCAATACTGAACAGAGGCTTTAATTTTATACCCTCTGGTACTGTTGATGTTACCAACTTCATCATTGATATAAAAATGTTTACTAGAAATATTGCCCTAAAGATGATGTATTTTAATGAAAATTTAGATACTGAGAACATAGAAAATATTAATGTTTTTAAAAAACCTTCTGTTTTTATACCACCGTTGCATCCGCTCCTAGATGTATTTGAGCGAGCTTGTGAAACTGATTTAATGAATTTATATGGCAACGAAGATGTAAAGACTGAGTTTTTTAATATGTCAAATGTAGAAAGGAAAGCCCTTTCAAATTTACAAAAAAAATGAGAAAATTATCATTAGACAGGCAGACAAAGGGGGAGCAGTGGTCGTAATGGATAGGGTTATGTATATGATGAAAATAGCTGACATGTTAGCAGATGAAGCCACTTATAAACCGTTGGGTAGGTATTTTTTGAATAACTTAATAAAGAAGTTCCATAGCCATCTTTATGATCTACTATTGAGCAATGTGATAGATGAAAATCTGTATAAATACTTTTTAATAGAAGATCCATTGATACCTACGTTTAGAGGTCTCCCAAAAATTCACAAAACGTTGCTTGACCCCCCCCCCCTTAGACCCATCATATCCAGCAAAGGCTGGTTGACAGAGTCGATATCGATATACTTGGATAAACAATTTAAACCATTTGTTAATGAAGCAGGTCACATTTTAAGAGATACTCAACAATTCTTGGAGAATTTAGCCCAATCCAACAATTGGATGCCTATTGGCAGGGAGGACATCTTCGTAACCTTAGATGTCAAATCTTTGTTTACTTGTATACCGAACACCATAGGTACAGAATATGTGAGACTTTACTTACTAGAAAAGGGATTAACTAACAACAAGGTGATACAATTGATGTTATTGTTAGAAATGGTACTAGAAAATAATGTATTACTACATGAAAACAGCTATTTTTTGCAGATGAAGGGAGTTGCCATGGGCACTCCCTGTGCAAACTCCTACGCCAATTTGGTATTGGCTTATTGGGAGGACACTTATGTTTTTAACAATGTATTATATGCTGAATGTATCAAATATTATGGTCGTTTTGTCGACGATGTGTTTTTTGTGTGGGGGGGCAATGAGAAAGATCTATATGATTTTGTGAAATACCTCAATGGCACTACAGATTTTTTGGCTTTTGAGAATTCATACTCTAAGACCGAAATTGAGTTCCTTGATGTGAAGCTTACTAAAGGGCCAGATGGAATAGACACAGAAATTTTTAGGAAGCCGAGTTGGAGAAATAATTTGCTACATCGAGATAGCATGCATCCTAAACATATATATTCCAATATTGTGAAGAATCAGGTACTTAGAACATCTAAGTTTACCACACAAGATATGGTTTTTAAAGAACAGGAAGCTGATTTGGTTAGTAAGCTTACTGCCAGAGGGTATAAGGAGAAAGAGGTAAAGGAAATAATCACATCATGTAGTAGTCTAAGAACACACAAAGGTAAGCCGTTTTTCCATAGGCAATTATGTGACAATGGGGACACTGTAAACACTCAAAGAAAGAAAAATAGATTAATTATTCCATACACAAATAGAAATGGACAAGTGAAGCAAATTATAGAAAACAACTGGAAATTATTATTGATGGATGATAGGATTAGAACGTTAATAGATGACAAGCCTAGTATAACTTATAAAAATATGAAGTCTTTAAAAAGACTATTGTGCTATGAAAAAACTGGGAATAAGTTAATGCAATCACAAAGGAAAGGGACCTTTCCTTGCCGTACATGCAATCAATGTAAATATATAACAGACAAGGAAAGTTTTATACATCCTCACACAGGTCAGGTCTATACCTTCAAAGGATATGCTGATTGTAGAACAAAAGATCTAGTTTATTTGGCACAGTGTGAAATATGTGATAAGTTCTACATAGGAAAGACAAATAGAACCCTTCGTGAACGGATAAGGGAACACATATATGCAGTAAACAAAGAAAATGATACTAATGCTTTGGCATGTCATATTATGGAACATGGATCCAATCACAGTTTCAAGTTTAGAGTGCTTGAAACAGTGGGAAGAACAAATAGATTAGGTAAAGTAAAAAACCATACAGAGGAAATAGAGAATAGATGGATCCTCAGGCTACAGGCACATAAGTTTGGGCTTAATGAAAAAATTACTTTAAAGCCGCATTTAATGTCTAGGCCTTTGAAACATTGACACTGGCATTTAGTGTGTTTTTTTATGTGTTCACTTATGTTATAATGCTTTAATGTTATTCTATTAAAAAAATTTTTACATAGAATTTAGTCAGATTCCAACAATTAATTTCCTTAAGAATTAATTGTTATGGCTATACAAAGCTTCACTGACGTTTTTAAGCATTTTTTATTGTTTTCAATATTGTTCTTAAACTTAATGTATAATATACAATAGTGCTTTTATTTTAACCAACATGTGTTAGCATTTTGATATACTTGCAAGTGATGTTTAGATTTTTATTCATTAAGCTTCTAAGATACATGCACTTGCACTTTAAACTAGAAATGGTTTAATTAATTAAATGAATGTGATAATTGTCTCTATATTTAATGAGCAAGCAAATGCTGTAACATAGAGGTCTGAAGAAGCGTCTTCTAGACGTGAAAGCGCTTACCATTGCCCACACAAATAAAGAACTTGTTGTTTTTATAATCGTTTGGTTTTTACACCAGCTGGACATTTTGTTGACAAGCTACATGGTGCATCCTTGAGATTTTTTTGTCGTTTAACTCTGGGCAAGACCGCAATCCAAATTGTAACTTGCTACAGATCTCCCACCATGCTCCAGGATTCCCAATCCTCATTTCTTGATATACTGGAAAATGTTAGGGTACAACCCAACACCCTAATAATGGGCGATTTCAACTACCCCACCATTAACTGGGAAAACTACTCATGTACCAACTCTTTTGCTCAACTTTTTCTGGAATTCATAAATTCCAGTGCCTTGGATCAACTTATCCATACCCCCACCAGGGGCAGCAATATCCCAGACCTAGTCATTACCAACATGGGCGATCAGTGCTCCACACCAGAGGCCAATTCCTCGGTGGTCAGATCTGCCACAAGCTAATCACTCTAGACATCCACATCCCACCCCCATTAGGGAAATTACCGTAAAAAAATTCTCCAAAGCCAACTTCACTCTTCTTAAGACAGAAGTGGCAAACTTCATGACACCCATGCAGACAGACAATAGAGGTACGACTGCTGAATCCTGCACAAATGCACTTTATAAGCACTTACACGAGTGCATGGATTGTGCTATCCCTAACAGAACCAAGATGCTATCCTCCAAAAAAAGGAAGCCAATCTGGTGGTCCCCTGCCATAAACAAACTCTACAACAGAAGAAAGAAACTGTTGCAAAAAAGAGTAAAATCCCATGATTGTAGGAACTCCCTTGTCAGCCTCAGTAAGAAGCTGAGAGCCCTCATAAAATCCTCCAAAGCTAGTTATGAAAACAAAATTGCTACTGATTCTAAAGACAACCACAATGCATTCTATAGCTATGTCAAGAATCTCAATGGCAACACTCAGATCTGCTCTGAGTTACAGCACAATGGCACTAAATATGCAGAACCAACTGATATTTCCAATATCCTGGCAGATAGGTTCAGTGCTAACTTTACCCCTCTCTCACCCCCTAAAGGGCCCATCTCTATAATGGAAGAATGCAAAGTTCTTGTAATCATGGCTGCAGGCTGCATTCTACATGAACTACAGAATGAACTGGCACCCCACCTAAGCACCTTGTTCAATCATAGCCTCACCTCAGGCTTTGTGCCCACTGAATGGCGCACAGCAATGGTTATCCCACTCCACAAAGGGGGAGCCACCACGGACCCCGGGAACTACCACCCCATTAGCCTAACAAGCCTGGTCTGTAAGGCCATGGAATGTATCATCATGGATCTTATACACAAAGACATTCATAATCTCCAAACTCTGGACCCCACCCAGTTTGAGTTTGTAAAAGGCAGATCATGTCTCCTAAACTTGATAGACTTCTTTGAAGCAGTCACCAAAGCCATAGACGAGGGTAAGGTGGTTCATACAGCCTATCTAGATCTCACCAAGGCTTTTGACACCATCACCTACTCTGGAATTATAAATAAACTCACTAAACTAGTTATAAATCCCTATGTCACAAGATGTGTTGACAACTGTCTCACTGACAGAACCCACACTGTGAAAGTAGCAGACTCCAAATCTTACTTCAGACCAGTGACAACTGGAGTACACTGGGTCCTCTCCTGTTTGGTATCTACTTTTCTGAAGTACAGGCTGAAACAGAAAGTCTTAGGCTAATGAAGTTCACAGATGACTGCAAACTAGGAGCCACAATCAAAACTCCTAACGATGTGGGCATCCTACAAAAGAGCCTCACGGAGACAGATGCCTGGTGTCAAAGCCATGGCCTCAAGCTCAATGCCAAAAAGTGCATTGTCCATCCCCTTTGGTAAAAACTCTGTACCCATGAGCTACCACATAGGTGGTAGTATACTTAACATTGAAAGTGTGATAAGAGACCTTAAGACACAGGTGGACAATAGTCTCTCCTTTGATAATCACATCGCCACAGTAGTCAGGAAATCCTTCTACATGGCACACCTTATCACAAAAGGTTTCTCATCCAAGAAAAAATAAGTCATTGTTCCCCTCTACTCATCACTCATTAGACCCATTATAAAGTACAACACCGCTTTTGGTATATACCTCACAAGACATCTACAACTGGAAAGGCCCCAGAAATACCTCACAAAGAGGATTACCAGACTCAAACAGATGCCCTACGCAGACCGTCGCAAAATACTCCAGCTTTACTCCGTCGCATATCGCCTACTCAGAGGTGCTCTCTGCCTAACATACAAAGCTATGTCAAACCACGAGCTGTTGGACATTCTCCACTTAAAGAAATCCCAATCCCTCCGAGCTACATGTTCTAGAGACCTAAACCTTGTCATTACAATAAACAGAACATGCTGGAGGGATAGATTCCTGTCCCAGAGACTTCCCATACTCTGGAACAAAGTACCTATCGATATCAAACAAAGCTCCTCATTAGCACTCTTCAAGAAAAATCTTGATGATTGGATGGGGAATAGGAAATTCACTCTGGGGATCACCTCTGTGGCTCTGCTCAACAGGAGCACAGGAAAATAATTTTCTTGGGTGGCGAAAGCCAAGGTACCTTTTTGGCTAGGCTTATATAGGCCCTTGGGCCAATAGCATAGTACTTACCTATGAACCTATATGCATTGTCACAGAGACCTGACCCAAGATCATTGAGAGCACTCTATCAGTGCAGGGTTTTAATGGCTACCATACAGTCAGGTCCCCTACATTAGGCGAAGGCACTAAAGATAGCAGTGGATCCATATTCTTAAAAAAAAACACCTCCAGACACGATAATAACCTGGAACTCCTCCACATCTAACATACTATTAATAAAATGCCTTATCATATCTTAGCAACCTATAGGACACTCTCTATATGATCATCAGCCCATACCTTTTACTTAAATAGAATATAGTCCCTACTCATTAATCCAAATGCTATTCTCTTAAAGAGATTTCAATTACATTTCCATTATCAGGTAGAATTACACATCCTAAAACATGTATGCCCAGAACTTCTGGATTTCATCAATACAGACTTTCTGGACCAGTTAGTCTGCACCCTAACCAGGGGTGATCAAATTCTGGACTTGTTCCTTACCAATATGAAGCAATTTTTTCACCACTAATTGTAACTTTCTTCCTGATCAAATTAGACCACAAATGACTCACATTCACCTTAAGAGTGAAGCTGGAAGCATCTACCAATACCACAGTATTTCAGAGATTATGTCAAGGCTAATCTACTAAAACTGAGTGCTAATTTAGCTAAATTCAAAAACCCATTATATCTTGACTCCTACTGCTTATTTGGAGTCCTTTACCATCAAACTCTATGCACATGTAAATAGCACTATAGATGAAGTAAACTCAGAAGTAAATACAATGCCTAATTTAAAAATAAACCCATGTGATGGAACTGTAGTATAAACAGGCTCTTAAATAATGTATTGCATGAAAAAGTAAATTTTACTCTCAAGATGCTAATGATGTTCTTGCTAGACTTAATAAAGAACTCTGAATCCTGATCAAATCAATCAAAAGCAGATATGAGGTAAAAATAGCCACCCAGGGTGAAGGAGAAACACAAAGCCTTCTTTAACAACCCTAGAAATTTCATAAACAATGCCCAGCACTGCACAGAGGTAATAATAAAGAATACCACATATTCTGACTCAGAGGACATCGCCAATGTACTAGCATACAAATTTTGATCAAACTTCACCACTCTCCTTCCTCCTACATAACCAGGTCACATACTTGCATCTACATCCATTCCTTAAATCTCCCAAGAACTAGTTCTCAATGCACTAACCAGGGACAAGAATATTACTTCCAAGGTACTGGATAACATACCAGTCTGCCTGATGATTAGCCTGACACATGACTTATCATACCCCCTACAGATGTTGTGAGGCCCGTGCCCTGGACCAGCAATCAAGGAGCCTCAGTCCTCACCACTAACACCAGAAAGGGTGTCTCATATATGAGGAAAGTATAACAAATACCACAGTAAAGTGTAATTTCCCTTAAGAGCACACAAAGATCACAGTCAGTCTGGGGCTGGTTGCTCCCTTGCTCTCCAGGTCCACAATAAGACTCCCCACTGGCACAGCTATATGGTCCAGATCTCTGCCTAGTGGGCAAGCTAAAACCTCTAGCACCCTCTCTGTCCAACCAGTGCTTTGTGTCCCTGCCCATGTAGCTGACACACAAACACACACATGCACTTTAGGAAGAGTTTATACAACCACACAGATACTCCTGGGGAAGGCTGGCACAGTTTTTCCAGCTGTGCCCTTCTCCTAGACTATACAGTAGTTCCACTTGCTACCACCCACTAATACTTATCAGCTACTCAAAGGCCCTTAAAAGGGTGTCCAATTATTACTGTGCAATATTATTATCCAATTGGTAGTTGTGACTAAATAGTCAAGGCTTATTTAGAGTGACTTGGACAGTAAACTCTATAAATATGCAATGTACTCTAGTGCTTAAATTATCTCTACACAAAACAGCCACAGTTAAAAGAGTTTAAAAATATTTAATAATAAATAATTAAAAACACAAGACAATACTTTTTACTACACAGTGGTAGTCAAGAGTTCAGAGATCACACAGAAATACTTAAAATAAATGCAGTTCTGACATCACAGAAAAACTCTTAGTCTAATCTTTCTAGTTTCTATCTATTTCTAAAAGAAAATACAAGTCTAAGATAACTTACATATGAGCAAGACAGTGTTGTGAGTTGAATGTTCAAGACAAAAATGCTTAATGTCTTCTGATTCTCTCTGTTTAAATTGCTATTGCAGTCCTGATTCCCATTACATCATTTTTTACACTTTGCTGGTGTTCCCAGGCTGACAGAAACTGCATTTACATTATTTTACACCTAGGCAGAAACTAGAGCTATAAAGGACATTCCATATGTAAATTCTCATCTTTAACTTCAGCCTTAAAAGAATGGGCAGGAAGTCTTCATCTAGCCCGGCCGGAGCTGAATTGTAAACATGAAAGACAGTCATGAAATAATATCAATTTCAAAGGACAGACAAGCAATGCTTGACTTAGCTTTCTTTACAGTAGAGGGCAATGTTGCTACAATTGTTTTGAGTTCAACATTTCACAGCATATTCTTTCATTTAAGAAAACAAGCCTGTAACTCAACATCCATATTTACAAATGACAGAAGTATGTATAAAATCCTATCTGGCTAGGCTGGTAGCCTTCACAGAGGATATTTAATATCAGCCTGCAAACAGGTTTTGTGCTGGATACAACGGGAACTACAACAGTCATTCCCTTGTACAAGAGAGGGACATTAACAGAAATTATAAATCCATAAGCCTCGCCAGACTCATCTGTAAGATTATCAAAAAGATCATTATAGAATTAATAAATAAGGACATAAGTAACTGCAACTCTTGACCCAAGCCAGTTTGGCTTCATCAGGGGCATATCCTGCCTACTTAACTTGGTTGACTTCTTCAAGAAGGTTACAGAAGCAATGGATGAGGGCAAACAAGTACACTCACATGCATAGATCTCACAAAAGCATTTGACACCATTCAACACTCAGATATCATAGCTAAACTGTCACAGCTAAATGTAAATCCATATTTAGCTCACTAGATATCACATTAGCTCACAAACAGAACCCAGGAAATTAGGGTGGGTGACTATACCTCCTCCAAAAAAACTGTCACTAGTGTTGTACCATAGAATTCACTAAATTTGCCTTTCCTCTTTGGCATTTGCTTCTTGGAGGTCAAAGCAAATCTTAAGTAGTTTATGGCTGACCAAGGTTGCAGACAACTGCAAGCATGTTGCCATCCTAAACTTCCTAGGAAACACCAACCTCCTTCAAGAGGAACATTACCAAACCAATTGTTGGTATCAAAACCATGGACTAGAACCATATGCCAAGAAATGTATTATTGTGTCCTTTGGCAAGTATGACTTCTCTTGTAACTGTCACTGACAACACATCCCTGAATGTTGATCCCATAATCAGAAATATAGGAAACTAAGTTGACAATGAATGCTCCTTTGATCACCATATAGCCACTATTGTAAAGAAGTCCTTCTTCATCACACAGCTTATATCTAACGGTGTGACTTCCAGATCCAAGGATGTAATCATTCCACTGTACTTGTCTCTCTACAGGCCAATAATAGAATATAGTGCACTATTTTGTATGTCTTTTCTAAACGCTTGTCAGAACTAGAACAACCACAATGCTTTCTCACTAAAAAAATCATGGCCTAAATCACAAAAACTGTGAATATCATCTCAAAGCCATGTCCCTTCACTTGGTATCATACATGCTATGAACAGACAACCTGCTGAAAATGTATACAGCCTCAACAGACCCTATTCTTTCAGACTTCTTGCACATTTGCAAGATCAATTTTAGCAAGAACACCCACTCAAGAATTTTCACTCTCTTTTGCAATATAAATAGAGGGACAGGTATGTATTACAGGGTATGCCCCTTTTGTGAAACTCTCTTCTATTCCACACAAAGTGAAGTACTTCTCTTATTCTATTCAAATGTGATTTGGACGAACGGATGGGAAATTGTAAATTCACATCTGGTTTATCACCATTGTCTTTCATGGTGATAAAACTCATATCATTGCTGGAGCCTTCCTGTGTCCTGACAGAGTGCTCTTCAAACTATCTGGAGATATACAGAACTAAGTATATTTTTCTGGCACTTCAAAGTTGTGCACTGTTAATTGTTGCTTGACTAATTGTATATCATTGCTGGCTGACTTCAGAGTTGTGCACTGTTATTTTTGCTTCACTGTATAGTTTTTCAGATCTCTGCTGAAGGTGTTAGTTTTCCCCACCTCCACCTATTTCTCTGTGTCTTAAGTTGGTATAACTGGTTTTACATCCTGTGTGTTATCTAACTATCTCAAGGACTACTTGCATAAAATTAGACCCTCTTAGTACCAGCATGCATATCATTGCTGGAGCTTTCCTTTGTTCTGACAGAGTGCTCTTCAAACTATCTGGAGATATACATAGCTAAGTATATTTTTCTGGCACTTCAGAGTTGTGTACTGTTAATTGTTGCTTGACTAATTTTATGTCATTGCTGGCTGACTTCAGAGTTGTGCACTGTTATTTTTGCTTCACTGTATAGTTTTTCAGATCTCTGCTGAAGGTGTTGGTTTTCTCCCTATTCCTGTCTTGTTTAAATTTGGAGGCTTTTGCAGTTGCCTGCCCCCACTGTAGATTTGATCTGGGACACTCCCCCCAGTCCCATCTCTTTACCTCATTCTACCTAATAGACTTCTTCTGCACTTGTTTTTAGTCATTTTAATTACATTTTTTTAAACTGTTTGGTCTAACATTATTACATACTCAAGTGTGTTAGCTTGCACTGCATTTGAATTGTTTTTACTGCTGTTTTAGCTACTTTTCTGTATTAAAAAAAATCTAAGCCTGTTTCCTACCTTTCCTGCATCTATTGTAGTCCAGATTCAGATTTGCTGTGTCCAGGATTGTATGTAAACGTCTGAGCCTCCCAAGATTTCTGTGTTGGAGGGAAGCCTTCTAGCTTATCAGTAGGAGTGGTAATCATTAGGTAATCACTAGGTAACCTATCTACCACATAAGGAGTGATTCTGCCCCAGAAATTGTAGTTATTGGCCATTTGGGCAGTTTTTCCATCTCTCTTAACTTTCCGATTTAAAATCCCACATTTGCACTTGTTTCCCCCTTTCCTGTATCTAGTTTAATCCAGATACAGATTCTTAGTTTTTGCACTTGAATTTGCTTATTTGTGATCAGCACTTGTTCAGAACTTGTTGTAAGCACTAAATAACCTACTAATTACTACAGCACTCAACCTTCCTCATTACCTAGAGGAAAACAGTTTTGGTACTTACTTCCCTCACTTTCTTAAAGAAAAACAGCTATTGTACTCACTTTTCTCACTTATTTAGAGGAAAATAGTTTTCTATTCAGGCATGTCCAAGGGTCAGCTCCCAGTGTTCTCTCCTGTCTATCTAATGAATCTGGGCATCTTGGGGCAATGTAGAAATTGTCTCATGTACACAGACAACCCTCTCCTCCTACCACCCAGCACTACAACCTGTGAGAGATGCACTTATCTAGCCAAATTGGAGGTAAAGCTCTCTCCAACCAAGACTGAACTTAACAGTCAAGAGGAGAAGGTAAACACTTGCACCACAACACACTCATCACATAGGCTCAATAAATCTACACCAGCAAAATCCACACATAGAAACACAAAAACATTTGCGGAGGCTCTCAGTAATAATCTGCTCAAGCAACAGAGACCTCCAAAGCAGAAATGCAAGCAACCTCCACCCCAACACAACCCAAATGACACATAGCCCGCAGACTCAATGTGCCACTCAACCACAGCCAATAAGGCAAAACAACGTACCCAACACACTAGTCATAGGTGACTCTATAGTCAGGTACACTGATGTCCCACTCATCAGGCTAAACAAGGAGAAGGTTACTGTCAGCTGCCTGTTAGGTGCCAGAATCCGCCACATAACCCACGTACTCAGAATACTCCACAATGCATACAAATATGACTCTGTCATTGTCCGTGTTGGTGTGAACGACCTGAGATGTATTTCCCTGGACTACATGAAAAGAGACATGGAAGAGCTCTCCAATCTTGTAGTCCAGGCAGGTATGACCCTAGCCCTGAGTAGCATTCTGCCATCACCCAGAATGATACCGCAGTACAAGGGCAAAATGATTGACTTCAACAATTGGCTAAGCTTCTGGTGTCATTCTAAAGGGATCCAGTATCTGTCTGCCTGGGATGACATGGTCGACAGACCACGATGCTTTGCCAGAGATGGCCTGCACCTGTCACCCCTGGGTTTCTGGATACTGGCTAAGGTTCTCACTGCCCCTATAGTGCCTTTTTAGGCAAGGTTCAAATGACAAATTCAACACCATAACAGGAACAGGCAAGCAAAAACTGAGGGTGATGCTACTCAATGCTAGAAGTCTAAATCTCAAAATGCCCTCACTTGTGGCACTCCTAAAAATGGAGAACATCAATATCTGTGCAGTGACTGAGACCTAGTTCAAGGATCCAGAGAGCACCCCTGCACTACCAGGCTATAACTCATACCACACTTTTCGGCTATTTAACCTGGACTGGAACACCGAAGGCAGAGGTGTGTCCATATTCATTAAGAATATCCACACCTCCAGGCTAGTTGCTCAGCATAATGCAGCCGAGCTTATCCAAGTGCAACTAACTCTGGGCAAAACTGCAATCCAAATTGTAGCTTGCTACAGATCCCCCACCATGCCCCAGGATTCCCACTCCTCTTTTCTTGATGTACTGGGAAATATTAAGATTCAACCAAACACCCTAATAATGGGCGATTTTAACTACCCCACCATTAACTGGGAAAACTGCTCATGTAAAACACCACCCCCTCGCACGTACGGCTTGCCCGGCCAAACCAAAGTATGAAAAAACACCAAAGGCCAGCAATTACAGTTCCGAATGCTTTATTGCATATAAAAGGTGCTAAAAAACCACCAAAATGAAACTTAAGTCCTCAGACTAGTTTCGGCAAAGCCTTCTTCAGTGAGGAAAAAATCATTAGTAAAAACAATTCACCAGTTAAAACAGTCCTTTTAAAGATACATGTAACCAATAGAAATTTGGTATGTTCCATATCATTAATTGATGCCTGGATATACACAACGGCTGCAATTATCATATGTTAAATACATATAGATCATAGCAAAATATTGGTAATGTGATTCCATGTGTGAAATTATTCCATAAGGAATTTATAGGTGTGTATTCCTCTAAAATACATGTATACAAAATACATCATATAACCTCACTTGCACACCAAAATCTAATAGTCCAGATCTAAATAACCAGCTGTAAGTAACCCATATGGATAATATACCAAATGTACAAGTGTACATCGCTTCCGAAAAATGTATACTATTCCATACTGTACAAATCAACCCTATGGATGTATATTGTACATATATATCTCTATAATTGATATATTGGAGGACATAATAACAAAAAGTCCACCATACTATCAAGAGATGTATAATATATAAACTGGGTATGTGAATAGTAGGATGAACTGATGTACTGAAATATAATCATCTGACATATATCCTAATGAAATGCGAACATATGAATCCTGCAACGTAGAATATAGAAAATGGATATGAACTATAAACATATATAAATACATGCCACACCGACACAAAAAAAGTGGATAACAACCCAACTTAATGTATGTTTCATAAATGATCATTAAGTCCTGGTGGAAATAATGCCCCAAGGTGAACTATCCAGTATTTTTCTTTGTGACTAAGAATACTCTGCCAACCAAGTTGATTGTGTCTATTTCCCTTAATCTTATCAATAATCATAAACATAAATTTGGCTGATTTGTGTTTGATTGAATGTTGATACAGAGCATTGGTAGGTTTCTGGTTACGAATATCGCTCCGATGTTCACCTATCCTGATTCTCAAAGAGCGAGAAGTCTTGCCAACATAAAAGGCTTTACAATGGCACGTAGCCAAATAGATCACCCAACTTGATGAGCAGTTACCAAAAATGCGAGCATCATATACCTTGCTAGTGTTAGCACTTGTAAATTGTTTAAGCTTATTAACTTGGCTACATGAGGTGCAATGACCACAAGGGAACGTCCCCAAAAGTTCATCCCCTGTGATAGTGAGTTGCTTGTTATTTGCACCTCCACTCTCCTGATGTTTGTAATGAGAAAATAATGTACCCAAGGTTTTACCACTCCTGTAGGAGATCGAGCATTGATTACCCAAAATGTGACGAAGATAATCATTAGCTAACAAAATGTTCCAATTATTGTTGAGTATATTCCTCACAAGTTGATGATTTCTGCCAAAAGTAGTAATGAATCTCATATTCTCATCCTTCATACGGTTTTTCCTATCTTTGTATTGTAACAATGAGTGTCGCTCTTGTTGGTCTGTCCAGATCCTGGCTGATTCTATATCAAAACTGGAATATCCTCTATCCAAAAACCTGGTATTTAAATCAAGTTTGGCTGTCTCATAGTCCACAACTGAAGAATTAATGCGTTTAATTCGTAAATATTGAGATTTGGGGATGTTGCGGATGGTGTGGCGCGGGTGCATGCTGGAAGCATGGAGTAACGAGTTGAATTGTGGATATTTTCTGTGAATTTTAGTATTAAGGGTATGGTCATTATTGCGATATATAGTAACATCCAAAAAGTCGATGACAGACCGATGGTATGTTATCGAGAATTCAATACCCCATATGTTGTTGTTTAAATGTTCCACAAATTCTAGCAAATAGTCAACATCTGTGCGCCACACCATCCAGCAATCATCTAGGTATCGCCTCCAAATGTCCATCTCGACTAAATAAATGTTGTGTAAGGGATTGTAAATAAGACACTCTTCCAAATAAGCCATGAACAAGTTGGCATATATTGGAGCAAAGGAGGCACCCATAGCTGTGCCTCTCAATTGCCAATAACAATCACCTTGGAAATAAAAAACATTTTTGTTGAGAACATGCTCAGACATACATATTAATAAAGTATTAAATCCAGGTGGATAGAGTTCAGCTTTGTTAAGCCAGAATTCCAAAGCCTGAAGTCCAGCCCAATGTGGTATGCTGGTATAAAGAGATTTTGCGTCTAAGGTACACATGAGCCACTCCGGATCCAATTGAGTATCAGCAATGATATTGAGAAATTGAGTTGTATCTTGTATCCTGGCTCTAACCAGAGTCAAAAGTGGTTTCAAATATTGCTTTAAGAATGCCGATAATGGTTCGGTTAATGAACCATGGCCAGACACAATTGGCCTACCTGGAGGATGTGTAATAGATTTATGAATTTTTGGTAACAGATATAAAATCTGCTTAGTAGGATCACTAACCTGAAGATGTTGAACAGTCTTTTTGGTGATTATCCCTTCCTCCAATGCCTGATTGAGAAACTGATCAAAGTCCTGTTTGAATCTGTTGGTTGGGTCAACCCCCATTTGCATGTAACAATGGGAATCAGAAAGTTGTCTAAGGCCTTCCTGTACATAATAGTCTATATTTTGAATAACTACCGCTCCTCCTTTGTCTGCTTGAAGTATGACTATTTTATGATTGGATCTGAGTTCAGAAAGTGCCTGTTTTTCTTGAGAAGTAATATTGTCAGGGGCTATATTGTTTTCAAAATGGGGAAAGTGTAGATCCTCGAGTACTGCTTGCTGGAAAATGCCCACATGTTTGTTCATGGGCGGTTGAAAAGTAGATTTATGGAAAGTAAACTCAGTGGATCTTTGAGAAGTGGAATTATCCTGATCAGAGAAAAAAATACGCAAGTTAAGTCTACGACAATATTCCATAACATCCATAGAAACTAAATAATGGTCAGAAAAAAAGCTGGGGACAAAACCCAATCCTTTATTCAAAATGCTGTGTTGATCTTCAGTAAGTACATGGTCCGACAAATTCAAAACATTTTCAAAAGGTTTGGTTATTGTGTCAATAGTGACTGGACTAATCCTGGCATTGAGTCCGTGCTTATTTCTGTTCTTATGTTTCCTCCCCCCTCTGGATTTCCTACCATATCTAAAGGGAACTGTGGTTGACTTTTCTTTTTCAGTGGTGAATGAATCATCATTCCCCCCTCACTGTCAGTGTATGATGACTCCTCCCCTGATGTACTGGTATAACTCTGGTCTCTGTATTTTAATATTGACCTTGGTCTCTTCCTAGACCTGCCCCTGGTCACACTTGATCCCGTATCCTGAAATCTCACTGTCCTTTGTGTTTGGAAGGGTTGACCCTTCTCATAATCCGTGACATCCCTGGTGAATTTCTTAATTTTTCGATCCTTCACCATTTTGTCATAGGTAGTTAATTCCTTGGACAACCTATCAATACACTGGCGGTAGTTGTGATTAGACTGAAATTTTTGGCATTCAACGCTGAGTTTCTTAACTTCAGAAACACATGAATCCACTGTCCTCTCATAATAGGATGTTAAAATTTTGACAGATACCATAAAGCCCTTTCTTAAAGCCTCGTCCCATTCATCTGTCAGCCTCTGTTCAGATCTGCCAACTAGGGGGCGAAGTTTGATTCGAAGACCTCTTGGTGCCAAATTTTTATGTAAATAGGCTTTGAAAAGTCTGAGATGCCAAATATTGGCTCTCAGGCCCTTAAGACCTTTTTCCAAATTGCGGAACGCCAATTCACAACCACCACCAGTATTAGGGTTAATTTGGTTCAGGTTGTTGCTGGGGTATGATCCAAACCAAATATAGCAATATCCTCCCTATCAGCACACAACCCGTCCAGTATTTGGTCCAATTCCATATTGAATATAAATGGTATTGATAGGCTGTCCAAAGAAAAAAATCCAAATCGTAATCAAATATATGGTCAAAAGAATAAGAAACAAGCAGACCAGAGACAGCGTCAGTCAAAACACCAATGACCAATGTTGTCCCCAAAAACAATTATGTACAGATGGTATTAAATCATGGAGAATATTGATAAGTATAACAAAAAAGGCACAGGCACCTGAGATATAATATCTGGAACCCTGATAGTACTTGAGTCAGTTAATGGTCATAACTATCTTTAAATATAATGTCATGGATACCTGTCTATATAGACCATCAGGCAATAGTGATATCTGTGTATGCACGAAGTGCCAGGGAGAAAAACACTATAATGATAAATGGCAAAAAAATTGCCACTGAAAATCTGGGGTGCTATCTGGAATATAACAGCCTGACTGACCTCAGACCGTTTCAGTAAGAAAACCAATAGCCCATCATAAAACTCAAAATCCCCTGATATGCAAATATTGTTGGACCAAGAAGTGTGGTATGACTATGTAAAAACAGCACAAGCACATAAGAAATGTTTTCAGAAAAACCAACAATAATCAAGTATGACTATAATAACCACTAGCTATAAGTGAAGTAATATTAACCCCTGCATATATACACCAGAAATAAAGTCTGATATGTATATATATACATAAAATTCCGGGTAAAAAATCAAGATAGGACTGACAAGGGAATCACCACTACAGATCTAGTAAAGTAATGGTATAACAGACCATAATATATAAATTGTCTCAATAGAATTATCAAAAATGATGGCTCAAAATATAGATCCCATAAATACTGTGAACCATCTTAAATCATTTGAGACAAAGATGTGAAAACAACCATACTAATGTAAACATTGAGCTCCATATAAATCAAGGATATTCCATCAGATGTGAACCATCTTAAATCATTTGAGACAAAGATGTGAAAACAACCATACTAATGTAAACATTGAGCTCCATATAAATCAAAGATATTCCACCAGACCACTCAAATTCAATGGTCTTAAAAAATGGCTGACAAAGATCACATATAGAAAACAAATGTTAGCCCGAGGTACATGGTTGTAAAACACGAAATGTTCTCAGTATCCCTATGGTTTACCTATAACTAAAAAAGGTATCTTGGATATAAAAAATTAAATTGAGCAAAATTATCAAATCCAATCCACCTAAATAGTATGCCTATACGTTAGCACATTATGGATCACTATGAGTGGTGCTCAAAAATACGTCATCATATCTGTTTTAATTATTTAAATAATGTACCAACTGTGACTTGTAGCCCTGATTATGGCTGCAATAAAGTGACAAACAGCCAAAATAACTGTATATGATAGGGACTTAAAAAATCAAAATCAACATTGTATAAGATAAATATATGAACATGAATATCCACAGCTGTCTAATTCCTGCCTAGAACAGTACAAGAGCACATAGATATATACTATTATATATATATATATATTTTCGGAACTGTAATTGCTGGCCTTTGGTGTTTTTTTAAAACTGCTCATGTACCAACTCCTTTGCTCAACGCTTTCTGGAATTCATAAACTCCAATGCCCTGGATCAACTTATCCACACCCCACCAGGGGCAACAATATCCTAGATCTAGTCATTACCATAATGAGTGACTGGTGTTCCACACCTGTAGTCAACGCCTCATTGGTCCGATCCGACCATAAGATAATTACCCTACATATCCACATCCTGCCCCCACCCCCCATTAAGGAAACCATGGTACAAAATGTTTCCAAATCCAACTTCATGCTTCTTAAGACAGAAGTGGTGAACTTCATGACACCCATGCAGATGGACAATACAGTTACAACTACTGAATCCTACACAACTGCACTTTATAAGCACTTACATTAGTGCATGTATTATGCTATCCCAAACAGAACCAAGATGCTATCCTCCAAAAAAAGGAAGCCAATCTTTTGGTCCCCTGCCATAAACAAACTGTACAACAGAAGGAAGAAACTGTAAAGAGTAAAATCCCATGAGTGGAGGAGCTCCCTGGTCAGCCTAAGTAAGAATCTGTGATTCCTGATAAAATCCTTCAAAGATAGTTACAAAAACAAAATCACCACTGATTCTAAAGACAACCACAAAGCATTCTATAGCTATGTCAAGAATCTCAATGGCAACACTCAGATCTGCTCTGAGTTACAGCACAATGGCACTAAATATACAGACCCAACTGATATTGCCTACATCCTGACAGATAGGTTCAGAGCTAACTTTATCCCCTCTCACCCCCTAAAGAGCCCATCTCTATACCGGAAGAATGCAAAGTTCCTGTAATCACGGCTGCATAGGTAAAAACCACACTCTCCAAAGCCAAGAACAAAGCATCCATGGGAGCAGACAAAATCCCAGGCTGTGTTCTACATGAACTACAGAACAAACTGGCACCCCACCTAAATACCATGTTCAATCATAGCCTCACCTCAGGCTTTGTGCCAGGTGAATGGCGCACAACGACGGTTATCCCACTGCACAAGGGGGAGCCACCATGGACCCCGGGAACTACCGCCCCATTAGCCTGACGAGCCTGGTCTGCAAGGCCATGGAATGTATCATCATGGAACTTATAAACAAAGACATTGGTAATCACCAAACTCTGGACCCCACCCAGTTCGGGTTTGTAAAAGGCAGATCATGTCTCCTAAACCTGATAGACTTCTTTGAAGTAGTCACCAAAGCCATAGACGAGGGTAAGGTGGTTCACAAAGCCTATCTAGATATTGCCAAGGCTTTTGACACCACCCCCCACTGTGGAATTATAGATAAACTCACTATACTAGGTATAAATCCCCATTTCACAAGATGGGTTGCCAACTGGCTTACTGACAGAACCCACACTGTGAAAGTAGCAGATTCCAAATCTGACTTCAGACCAGTGACAAGTGGAGTACCACAAGGTTCAGTCCTGGGTCCTCTCCTGTTTGGTATCTACTTCTCTGAATTACAGGCTAACACAGAAGGCCTTTGGCTAACGAAGTTTGCAGATGACTGCAAACTAGGAGCCATAATTGAAACTCCTAACGATGTGGACATCCTACAAAAGGGCCTCACTGAGACAGATGCCTGGTGTCAAAGCCATGGCCTCAAGCTCAATGCCAAAAAGTGCATTGTCATCCCCTTTGGTAAAAACTCTGTACCCATGAACTATAACATAGGCGATAATATACTTAACACCAAAAGTGTGATAAGAGACCTAGGGACACAGGTGTACAGTAGTCTCTCCTTTGATAATCACATTGCCACAGTAGTCAGGAAATCCTTCTACATGGCACACCTCATCACAAAAGGTTTCTCATCCAGAAAAAAAGAGGTCATTGTTCCCCTCTACTCATCACTCATTAGACCCATTATAGAGAACAATGCCCCTTTTGGTATATACCTCACAAGACATCTACAACAACTGAAAAGGCCGCAGAAATACCTCACAAAGAGGATTACCGGCCTCAAACAGATGCCCTATGCAGACCATCTAAAAAAACTCCAGCTTTACTCCATCGCATATCACCTACTCAGAAGTAATCTCTGCCTAACATACAAAGCTATGTCAAACCCAGAGCTGTTGCACATGCTCCACTTAAAGAAGTCCCAATTCCTCCAAGCTACACGCTCTAGGGACCTAAACCTTGTCACCACAATAAACAGAACATGCTGGAGGGATAGATTCCTGTCCCAGAGACTTCTCATACTCTGAAATAAACTACCTATCTATATCAAACAAAGCTCCTCATTAGTACTCTTCAAGAAAAATCTTGATGACTGGATGGGAAAATTCAGCCCGGGGATCACTTCTGTGGCTCTGCTCGACAGTGGCACAGGAAAATAATTTTCTTGGGTGGCAAAAGCCAGGTTACCTTTTTGGCTGGGCTTGTATAGGCCCTAGGGCCAATAGCCTAGTATCTACCTATGAACCTATGAACCTATGGATAGAGACAAAAAATAAATGTCCCAACATTTCCTTTTTCTAGCCATGTCTAGGTTATTCATATGCAAAATATAAGGATTAAAAACTACCATGGGGATATAAGGTAAGTCTTCTTAAGATCCTTACATATCAATAGCCTAGCAAGTACCTGTGATTAGAACATATGAACCTAAGTATGAGAGGCTATTATTGTTTAAGGTTTTAAGCAGTTTTCAGAAGTACTGAATCCCCTTTGATGACCTCAGTGCTGTCAAAAGAAAAGCCCTTTCCAACATCTTTACTATTACCTGCAGTAGTATTGGCTCCAGTGGGCTTCAGTGGTGGGTAAGTTTTGCATTTCATGACTGTTACCTACTCCCATCATTGTTGCATCTAGTTTGACCCTGTCCTAATGCAGCCTTTTTTTAGACTGCAAGACCAAGGAATATGTCAATATAACGGATGAAACCATATTTAATAATAGGGTTCTACACTGGTACCTTAACTGGAACAGCATCAGTCTAGAGACAAAAGACAGATATGCAAACTTGAACAGGCACTGGCAAAGGTTAAAGAGGGTAAATTGGAAATAAAAAGAGCTCTTCTTCCAGAATTAGCTCATGATAGGGAACATTTTAACCTCAGAAATACAGTCTTCTTTATGAAAATTAATAAAAGTAGGGAAAAATAAGCATAGTCCTATACAGTTTTGTTGCAAGCTTCAGTCCTTTTATGAACCAGGAAACCTATAACACATTTTTGAGGTTACTGGGGACACTAACAATCCAACCCAATACCATATTTATGGATGATTTTAATTACCCCACTATTTCATTAGAATCATACATGACACCAACCATGTATACACATAGATTTCTGGACTTTGTAAACACACACTGTCTAGACCAGATTGTCAATATGTTGACCTGGGGTGCAAACATACTGGATCTGATCCTCACTAATGTGGGAGAGCACTGTACACCCCAATAGTGCAATGTCCTTTCTGGTAATGCCAAATCACAAAACAGTTTCCTTTGAAGTAAAAATAAACCTGGAACCTCAGCTGAGCCTGGAACATTCAGAAACTACTTCAAGGGTAACTTTCTACTATTAAATGATAACCTGGCAAAATTTTAAGACATCCTAAACCTTGAGAACACTGCTGCCTATGCTGAACTGTACACAGAAACCCAATATAAGCATGTTAATAGCTGCAGTGAGGTAGTTGTACCCACCAGGAATAAGTACAGAGCTAACTCAAAAAACAAGCCACACTGGTGGAATCACATCAGTCACCTGTATAAAAAAAGGAAGAAAATCATGGCAAAAATTAGAAAGTGTAGCACCCAGCAGGATACAAGTGTTATCATTAAACTAAACAGACAACTCAGAGGACAAGAAAAGTCTACCAAAGCCAAAAGCGAGGCAAATCTGACCTCCCAGACAAAGGACAGACATAAGGCATTCCTTAGTTATATCCACAACCTCAAAGGCAAGAGCAGAGATAATTGCTAATGTAGGCACCTACACTAAGCCAGAAGATAAATCAAACCTACTTCAGAGAAATTGAGCTCTAATTTTAACCCTTAACAACCCAGCCTCCTCTCATGAAATACCATCAGATATTACCCTCCCAACTATCACTAGGAAACAGATCCTCAATGTTCTCTTTAAGGTCAAGAACACTGCATCAGTGGGTTCTGACAACAACTCAGGCTGCCGTCTAAATGGGATTTACCTGTCATGCCCTCTGGACTCAGTATTTTCCATAGCCCCCAAGCAGGCTTTGTGCATCTTGAAGGAAAATGGCAACCATCATCTCTCTGCACAAAGGCAGGCTATCTATGGACCCTGAAAATTACAGACCTGTAAGTTTCACTAGTCTCACATAAAGCCATGAAAAGAATTATCATGAAAATGATCAACAGTGATATGGGAAACCTCCAGTCTCTGGTTTTGTCAAGGGCAGGTCATACCTACTCAACCTAGTGGAGTTCTTTGAGAAGGTCACCAAAGCAATAGATTAGGGCAAAATGGTTCACACTGCCTACTTTCAACTTGCCAGGGCATTTGACACAGTATCCCACTCCAGTATTGTTGACAAACTCAACAAGTTAGGTATAAATCCTTATGTCACCTGGTGGATAGCCAGTTGGCTCACAGCCAGGACCCAGGAAGGTAGAAGTGGGGAGTCCACCTTTACAAAGAGGCCAATCACAAGTGGAGTCCCTCAGGGATCAGTCCTGGGACTACTCCTTTTTGGCATTTACTTCTCTAAAGTCAAGGTCAATGTCAATAGCCTCTGTCTGATTAAATTTGTAGATGATTGCAAATAGAATGCCCCACCAACTCAAATGTTCTCCAGAAAGGGCTGACACAGACAAATAACTGGTGTCAGGGCCACAATCTAAAACTAAATGCTAAGAAATGCATAACAGTATCCTTCAAAAAGTCATCCAGCCCTGGTAACTATCATATTGACAACAAACCACTAAGAGCTGACCCAATAGTCAGGGACTTGGGGACACACATAGACAGTAATCTAGTTGTTGACCATTACGTGGCTACAGTAGCGAGGAAATCAGTCTATGTTGTGCAACTTACAAAGGTATGGCATCTAGGCCCATGGAGGTCATTGTTACACTGTATTTGGCACTCATCAGCCATACCATTGAGTACAGTGTCCCCTTTGGTATGTATCTAATCAGGCACATCCAACAATTGAAACATCCACAGAGGTTCCTCACTAAGAGAATTCAATGGGTAAATAACATAACCTCTGCAGACTGCCTCAAAGCCCGGTCCCCGTATTCTGTCTCTTACAGGCTGTTGAGAAGAAATCTACACCTGGCATACAAGGCATCTTTGGACATCAGTATGATGGGCCTCATGCATATCCTCAAAACAAACAGCATCAGAACTAACCATTCTAGAGACCTAGCCATTGCCTGTTTAGCTACTAAGTAGGGCAGGACCAGCTTGAATGCCACTGATGTGGGAAGGGATGTGAATTTAACATGTGTGCCAATACCACTTTGTTTTACAGCACAATAGACCACTCCTTTGCCTGATAAAAAGTGTATATATATTTAGAAAGCTTGTGTGGAAACTATTGCTCTATTTTTGTTTTACTTGGATCGCTTGTCTGTGTACTTAATAAAGGATTTTTGACTGGAAACAGACTGCCTGCCTTGCTTTAATTACTTTCAATTACTTAGTAATTCTGTACAATTATATATTTTTTATTATTATTTTTTTTTAACTTAAGGTGAGTTTACGTTCGCTACTTGTACTACTTTTGTCTGATCTGATTAATATACAGTGATTAGCTAGAGATATATGGATTGAAAATCTTCCACACAGAGAAGTATCTTACACTGTTTTATATTATTAGAAAAATACTTCAGACACAGTAATTTAAGTTAGGTCATTTGGACTGATATACAGAAAGCCTCTGCAGTACAGACACTCTAGTATGAATGCAGAAGTCAGATCAAATATCCAGCATTCCAGAATATTAATGATATTATTCAGGAAAAAGAAATATCAGCACTGTTATCCAGCATTCCAGAATATTATATAATTTCAAAGGACTGTTTCAGTTTATCAGCACTGTTATTGGAGACAGTATTTGTCTATTATTGACATCTACTCTACTATACACAATAAAGCATTCTTAACCAAACTATAGTGTTTGCAGACTTTATTCAGAAATGTACAAAAAGACTTGGTGCATAAAGGAGAGACTGACACTTGTTCAGCACAGTTCTGGGTAATTAACAGATAAAGACATTCATTTCACTCTCATTCCAGTTTCTTCCAGTCATTCCAGCTCAGCTCATTCCAATGTCCTAAAAGCATATCAATTCTTTCAATGGAGAGTCACCATTGATGGGGGGACAACAGTTAAAATAAGTCCCAAAACCCCATAGCAACCTTACCAGCAGTCAGATTACATATATTCTACAGGGCATACTACAAAGCAGCAGTGTTCATTCGGAACACTACTTCAGAAAATCTACAATCAACAGAGCAGCATTACTTCAGAACATCTAAAGTAAAATCTCAAAGAACTTCAGCAGAGCAACAGCACTTCAAAAATATCTAAAGATTTCAGTAGTGCTCCTTCCAAACATTACTTCAGAGCATTACTTCAGAAAAGTCTTAGTGCCAGAGGCACAGAATTACATAACTGAGTATCAGATTACAGACCAGCTCAGTGGGCTGAATTAAAGGCAGCACTGTATGCCATAAAACAGAATGGTAAAGATCAATTTAATATTATTAGTGACAGTTTTATGGAGTAACAGTTCTTACTATTTAGCTAAGAAAATTGTAGACAGTAATGATAAATCCTTGGAGGATTCAGTAGTGCTGAAAGAATTAAATGGTGTCAGCTGAAGAAACTGCTATGTTAAAATAGTGGGTGGAAACTTGCACACTGAAGAGTAAATTATGACCTGAGGGTCACAGAGTAAACATAAAATGTCCAACAGTTAAAATTAATTTTAGAAAGGTGCAGAGATGCAAAAAAAATGTAAAATATTAATACAGTGTCCGATTACTGCTTTAGTTTTATTTATTTATTTAACATTTGTTTACTGGGAAAGTCAGACTGGGACAGAGCTCATTTTCAGTGGAGGCCTGGGTAGAAGTGCTCCAGATGCATGTCTTTGGAATGTAGGAAGAAACCAGAGGAACGGGAGGAAACCCACACAAACACAGGGAGGACAAGCAGGCTCCGCAACTAAGGCACCCCAACTGAGAATCTAACTGGAGATCCTCTTGCTGTGAGACAATAATGCTAACTGCTGCTCCATTGCACCACCCAGCAGTGCCACAGAGGTTTTTGTTTGATTTGATATTGAAGTTGCAGCCTTTCCATTTCACTGTAATCCATTATCAGTTCAGTTACAGACTTGCAAGAATGTATTTATTAGTAACCTTGGTTTAGTTCACAATAACATGTCATCAATTTGCTTACAGACTTACAAGACTCTTTTAGCAGCATATGTTTATTTCATGTAGAAAAAATGTAAATAAAGTCAGGGCAACAAACAATGCTGTTAGTTTATAATTGTAAAAGCTGAAAATGTTATTTTAAGGACCTGACACTGCTTTTTTGTGTTTTGCAGATATTGCTACAAAATGTCCAGGTTGATTTTCCAGAATGCAGAGTAAATACAGTCAAGATGGCATCAGCTACCCAGTCTTGCACAAGAGATGGAAAAGGGGAGGTTTGAAAGGCCTAAGGGTAAAATAAAGAAAAGAGGCCTCCCAATACCTCAGCAGTAACTGGGATAATGCAGAGTAAGGCCTAAACCTGGCAAGAGCTGTGGTACACAGCTCAAGTATCTAAAATTTGTATACAGCAAAAGTGCAATTCTTCAATGTTTGTTTAAATGTGTTTCAGTTATCTAAATTCTTTAAAGTTAACATGTGTATACAACAGATGTGCATTTCTGCATATTAGAGTTAAAGCAAATATGCAAATGTTTTCAAACAATTGTATAATAGTACTAGTTTTCAGTTTAAATGTGTTTCAGTTATCTAAAATCTTAAAGCTAAAATGTTTATACAACAAATGCGCATTTATACAGATAAGAGTTAAAGCAAGCATGCAAATGCTTTAATGTTTACAGACAATTGTATAACAGAACTAGATTTCAGTTTATGTTTTTATCTGTGTTCAGACAATACTGACAGAAAAAATATTCCTTTACTAATAGCTTAGTCTCCAGAATATAACATTACCAGATTTCAGTTTATGTTTTTATCTGTGTTCAGGTAACACTGGCAGAAAGGTATTCATTTAGTATTAGTTTAATTAGTTTCCAGAATATAACATTTATACACAACTTAATTAGTTTCCAGAATATAACATTTATACACAGCTATTTTTAGATGTTCAGAGTAAATATATATCACTTTAATGTACATTTCAGTCAAGGTTCAGAATATGACTTTCATACTCAGTTATACATTTCTAACAGCATTATGAGACATTTTATATCATGCTTCACATTATTTGGTTATTAAATTTTAGGGTAAAGTGACAGAATCATGTGTAACAAGGTTATTAAGAGAAGTTATCTAAAAATAAGTAGTGATACTTATTTAATATACTCATGCCATAACAGGTCAGGCTGAATCTGTCAATTAATTTACAGAATACAGTGCAACTTACATAATAATTATTGTATATTAGATAGAAAATTAAAAAGACACTGACAGGGTATGCAAAGGTATAGATCTGAAATACAGAAAGCATAGGTTTAAATAAAAGTACTTCTACTATTACAGCACATAAATATTTACAGCGTATTCAAGACACAAATTTAAATATAGACATCTATTACAGCACACAGAAATTAAAAAAAGGTAAATAGGTAGGATTATTAGTAACAAATCTAGCTGAAAATGTATATGCACAAGTTAATACAGTATATGATAATTATGCTTCAAGATATAGGTATAATAAAGGGAGATTATTATTTATGATATGTTAAAGAATCATCCAGTTATAATTAAATCATAAAGTTAGCAGACTTCAATCCAAACAGACCATAAATGCTCAAGTGACACCTAGTGATCAAAATTAAATTGCAAGTTAATTTACCAGATAAAGAAAACTTATTTTATATTAGTGATAGCAATAATTAAAAAGTAAGTACAGAAGTAAATCCCATTTTAGTCATTTCAAAGACAATTGTTATTTCATATTTTAAAATAAATACAAAAATAAGATACATGTGTGTGTTCAGGTATCTTCAGGAGGAGTTGTTAGATCAGGTATCATTTAAATGTAGAAACAATGTATTCTCTTTGCATAAGTCTAGAAATACAGCCATATTAAATCAGGCTTCACAGTTTGCATGTAGTTTTGGTGAATGCA
Organism: Protopterus annectens; assembly: GCF_019279795.1. Taxonomy (NCBI): domain Eukaryota; kingdom Metazoa; phylum Chordata; order Ceratodontiformes; family Protopteridae; genus Protopterus; species Protopterus annectens. Next base: position 638,160,362 of record NC_056735.1, on the reverse strand, counting down.
ATTTCAAACAGTGAAAATAACCGTTGGTCGAAAATACTGATAAGAACGGAATGTGCTGTACAATTGACTACAGACACATTTTGTTTGTATGCTACAAAGGTTGGGAACCAAGGCTAAAGAGGTATATAGAAACCTATATGGTTTTGGTATTATTAGAAAACACTTCAGAAGCAGTAAGTTAAGTTAGTTCATTAGGACTGATATGCAGAAAGTTTTTGAAGTGCAGACACTCTAGTATGAATGCAGAAGTCAGATCAAATATCCAGCATTCCAAAATATTAATGATATTATTCAGGAGAAAAGAAACAAACTATCAGCACTGTTATTGGAAACAGTATTCAGATATTGTTGACATCTGCTGTACATAATAAATCATTCTTAACCAAATTACAGTGTTTGCAGACTTTATTCTGAAATGTACAAAATGACTTGGGACATAAATGAGAGACTGGCACCTGTTCAGCACAGTTCTGGGTAATTAATAGATAAATACATTCATTACAGTCTCATTCCAGTTTCTTCCAGTCATCCCAATTCATTCCAGTATTCTACAGTCATGTCAATTCTTTCAATATTTGGGAAGGAGTGCTAGTATCCTAGTAAGAAAGGGTGACTAGATTCAACAGAAGTTAATTCCCTTACCCTGAAAGAAATGAAAAAGTTATGCAGAGCCTTTACAGCCCTCAAGGACAATCCCCCAGATTCACAAATCCTCCGTGTAAGACTAAATAAGTCTTACTTGGAGGCTGCAGTTGAATGGTATGACATCAGAGTGCCATGAATATTCATGAGGGCATGCTGACTCAACTGCAAGTCTAACATGGACCGTGCAGGAAAGCAGGGGGAGTGTCCGACTGCTGAGCAGTCTAAAGGTCCACACCCCTGCAAGTGTCCGAAATGCCAAATGTCAACACACAAGAGCGAGTGTGCTCAAATGTCAATGTACACAACACCACACTCCCTGACATTGTAAACCCCCAGCACAGTTATGAAAAGTAAAACATTTCATTTTTTTTTTCTAATTCCCGATATAGCTGCCCGTGTTTGCGCGTGTGTGCGCAGGTGTGCCCATTGCTTAGCTGCAGTTAGCAATCCCGACATGGAAGAGCATAAGAAGGAATGTTTATGCAAATTACACCAAATAGCAATAGCGTAATAGTAGAGCATTCGCACAAAGAGGAGGCATTCACGGTTCGAGTCCCACCACTCCCCTTCCTATTTATGTTCTAAATTAGTATATGAAATAATTCCTGACATATATGATTAAAATTTTACTAAAAAGCATTGAAATGGCCTATGTATCAGTGAACAAAATATATATTTATAAAGGATCCTGACATATAATTGCCCAAAGTTAAGCAGCGCTTTACCCAGTGCAGTAGAGTTGCCCATAGCTAAATAGTGTTTTACCCAGCGCAATAGGTTTGCGCGGAGGTGCGTGCCGCACAAACCAGCACACCATAGGACAACATGGAGCAACGTTGAGCAAAGTTGCTTAAACACAGCCACACCCCCTAGCCTGGACAGTAGTAAAATAAAATGCAATGACAAGTTTTGAACCCAGGACTCTGTGCACCTAATGAAAGTACTGAACCACTAAGCTATGACAGCTTAGGATAAACAGCCACTGTTAACATACATATACTTATAAATGGGAGAATAACCATTACTAAGCAGGTCTGCAGTCACCCGAGAATTTTCAAAAATGGCCAATCACAAAAAAGTGCGGGAAATGCAGCATATTTAAGCCCTGTAGGTGGGAATACTTGCCATAACTAATTGTAGCACCCATCTGCAGTTAGAATGGCTGGTGCTGGAGAGGGTACATGCTTCCGAGCACAACATTGGGGCATCAAAGAGTTGAAATACATGGTTTGGTTCCTTGTCCACCATCATGAGTCAAGACTCCTGCAGGGCCAGTTCCAAGGGACGGAGTACAAGGCAGAGGCTTGGAACTGGTTAGCTCATGACCTCACCAGTGTCACAGGCATTCCTTGGACTGATGAGCAGGTCCGTCACCACCAAGCAGACCTGAAGAGACAGAAGCAGGACCTACTGAAACAATGGATACAGGAGGCCCGTGGGATGCAAGATGCCCCACAACTGAGTAGGTAGCCATGGAATGCAGTATGCAAGAAATGATAATTGATTCTGTATAATGGATAGGTATGTCTCAATATCCCTTCATTTACTTCACAGCTGCAGGTGTCCATGCTGCGAATCAGCAAGCCTATGCAGATAGACTGCTAAGGCTGCACCACCGGGCAGGTTAGTGATTATTCTGCATGTATTGTTATATAAAATAGGTGAGAGAGCCTGAAAGAAAGTGTTGTAGTCCAATAATACAGCAATAAAATGCCCTGAATAAGACCTCTGCATGTACTGTTATATAACATAAGTCAGAGAGCCAGAAAAAGAGTGTAGTAACCCATTAAGAAAGGTAAATTATGTCCGGAATAATATCTCTGCAGGTACTGTCATATAAAATAAGTGAGCGGGCCTGAAAAAGAGTGCTCTAACCTATTAATAAAGGTATAATATGTCTTGAATATGTCTTCCATATGTACTGTAATATCAAATAAAGGAGACAGCCTGTGGAAAAGTGTGTAATGTAATTAATAAAGGTATAAAACCTGGAGTGTGTCTGTGTCACTTACTTTGAAATGTTGTTGTACCCTTGCATTATACAAATAGAACTGTTTTAATAAGTACTGGCAACCCACAGTTGGGCAGTCCCATCTAAAGTGGGTGATGGAAGTGCTAGTAGCTATGAAGCATATATACAGTCCTCAACAGTCAGTTACTGGCTGACATGCATAAGTAAATAAGGCACATGAGTAGCTTGTTAATTTGTTCCCCAGAAATGTGAGTGTGCTACATGAAATGCAGGGTTCTGTACAAAACACATCCCGATATGTAGATAAAGAAATATAAATAAAATCAATAAATATGTAGCAGTAACATCTGCATCTTGGACAGTTAGTATGTCAGATATAGGTCACGTATATAATGAACTAGCCAAACCCATTACACAACCTAATGCATGTTGGCAAGTGTAATAATACATGTAGGGGATATACACCTGCAGTCACTAGGAATGTAGTGTAGACTAAAAGTACTTATAAGATGTTAATTGAGGTTTCTTTCTACACCTTACTGTATGTGCATAAACCATGCAATTCCACACCTCAATGGGTATGTGTAATCTCAAACATTTGTTGGGACATATGTCCTATTGTTCTATAAAAATCTGCATTAACTTTGATGCATGTGCCCTGTTCAAACACCACAATCATGGTGGCCTGTTGCTACCAATCATCCCTGCATGCTGTTGGAATGTCCACTGTCATTCAATATATGCATGTGTTATGGTTGCTGTTCAACTGTTGGAACCTTGGTGTGTTGGGTTAATGGGAACATTACTGCATGCTGTTACAACTAATTTGGAATGCTGTTGTTTATGTTGTAATTAAATACACCTAATCACAGAACGTATGGGAAGGCCGGTCCCAGCGGATCCCACCTGTCCCTCCTCAGCTGGCGAGTGCACCTGGCACCAGCAGGTCTGGTGCCCAGCTTGGGATCCCCTCCTCTGTTCGTCCTGTGCCACCTTTGGGTGGAAGCACTGCAGGGGATGGGGCTCATCCCCCCGTGCAAGCGTGGGTGGAGAAGGGCCACCTGTCACCCTTCAAAGGGTCCGGGTTGTGGTGCATATGGAGATCCAGTGTTCAGTCGCTGATCCCCTACGCCAGCTCGAGGCGAGAGTGGCACATCTCACGGGTGAGCCTGCCCGTCCTACGCAACCCCCAGCACAGCCACCCTTGGGGCTGTGAAGGTGCAGTGGTGACTGCCCATGGGTGGGGATCTCAGTTCCACTGTTACCATCTGTGGGCTCATGGGCTTGCGATTTCCAAACATCCGTTCCCGTCAATTGTGTTCACCCACCCCATGTGTCATACACCGCCCCTGTATGCGTCTTGTTTGTCTTGTCTGTTTACCTCCCCAACCTACCTCCCCAAACATACCTACATCCTCTACCTCACTTTCCACTCTTACCTGAAAAAAAAAGGGCAATCTGTACCCACAAAAAAATTACGCCCCATACATAGCTGCCCATTTCACACACATGTCTGCTGGACATGTAAACTGATAATTATAATTGGCAGTACAACATACTTGTTGTCCTCACCCCTCTCCCAGGGGTGGAAGGTTTCAAATTTCACTCCAAATTTATTGCATATGCACAGCTGTTACTGGTAAAGTAATGGGCAGCTATGGACCTTCCCTACACCCATCTTGCACATCCCGAGCTTGTTTTCCTACTGTCTTTCCCTCTTTGTGCCCCCTTTTTCACCACTTTCCTATCTCCCCATTTTCTTTTCTTTCAAAGAAATTAGTGCGAGGGTTAACGGGAGTAAGCACTTTTAAGCAGTAGTAAGTGGGTTTAAGCGTGTGTGCGCATGTGTGCGCTTAGCTAAGTATCGCTAAGCATCGCGCAACCCATGCAAACCCGCTTACAACTGCTTAAAAGTGCCTTAGTCACTCTATGTCAGGGCCCTTGTTCTGCTCAGCAACAAAATAAAACACCTCTGTCAGTCTCAAACCCCAGACCTTGGACACAATAGACTGCATGAAGTACCACTAAGCCACAGCAGATATATAATAACATGGTGCTGAAATAAGTATATCATGCATTACAATGAGGGAATGTAAAGGGAAAATAGGAATGCCATAACACAAATCTTGTTCTGTGGGTCTTTACCAGCAGTTGTTGTGGAATTGCATGACATGACTGTGAAAAGAGAACCAGCCATTCTAGCAGGGAATAATGTTACAGTAGCACCTTAGAAACCCCACACAGTATCAGACCAGGATAAACACTGGCATAGTTGAATAGGGCAGAGGCCAGACTTCCCAACTGTGACTGCTTTACAGGGATGTCTCTGATTCGTAAACAAATGTTAGCTGTGCCCCTCTGAATCACTCTGAAAAGTACTAACATTATGCAGAAAAGTGGGGAATCACACTTAATGAATAATGTCAATAAGTGAGAGTAGACACTGCTTACACATCAGAAAAGGTGTAGTAATACATATGCTCCAATTCCCAAGAAAGTCTCAACTGAAATATGTCTGTAGTATATTACAGGTGTATCTCACTTATATGTACCTTTCCCTGAGGCTGTTCAAATACATACCTGAGAGTATCTGAGGCCTGGCAGAGGCAGAAACACACAGGTATATCATTTCTGCTGTTACACACTCTGCAAATAGCTTTGGAAGGAGTTCCACAAGCATGCCCTTATGTAGGAGTACAACACAGAAATATCACAGGATGTAGCCATGTACTGCTAGCAACCAACTGTGATAATGCCATTGTTCCAGTGCTGAAAAGACTGGTGTGGTGCACAGACAAAGAATAATAGGCTAACCTCTGGCTACCATCTGGATGTGTCCACAGGTGGGAGCTACGCAGATAGACTACTTGCCTTGATAGACTAACAGGTGCACAGCAACCCTGTATGTTCAGCAAGATAAACATCACACGATAATAAATAATGCTCTTTGCAGTTTTGCAACCCTACCCAAAAGTACGACATATCTGTGTATTCAGGCAAAACCAAGGGTGTAGGTAGGCATACTCAGTACTGAAATATGTCCAGTTGTCTTGAGCAGCCTGTGCTAATGTCAACACAAACAAACCACAAACTGTTCAGAAGTGAGTAACTTAATAATTACAGTATAGCAGTTCACAAACAGTGCATGTGCCAGAGAAATACATTGCAATAACTACTTTTGTATGGCAGTTAATTGTCTAATTCAAAAAGAAAGTACATACTCCCATGTATCCTGTGTTAGCATTTGGAGGGGTGAGTAAAAGTCTACACTGAGAAGTGTGTACTGGAAGCAGCAACATTCAGGTTTGAGTACAACATGCATATCACTGGCTACAACCCTAGCTTCAGATATGAGACATATACCAACCTTCTGACTGACACAATGGTGTCCAGAGCAAACAAGCATGAGCCTCACCTTTGAAAGCTGAAAGGGCTACACCTACCTAACCTAGCATTTTATAGCAGTGGGCTACAATCACAGTGAGAACTGCAATTACCACACAGCAGGCTGCATGCAATTACTAAATGGTGGGCACCAATTGGTGCAGAGGCTGTCACATGCACATGTGCAGATACCTAGAAAAGCAGGCTGTACCTGCTGTCCACACATGCAATAATATCATTGCAGGAACAGAGAGATAGAGAGCGAGAGCAAAAGAGAGATAGAGACAGAGACACAGACAGAGACACAGACAAAAGAGACAGAAACAGAAACAGACAGAGAAACCCTCCCCCAAAAAAAACAGTGCCAACAGACAGAGCAGAGAAATACAAATGTAAGGTATGTAACTCATATGTATTTGCTGGCATGTAGTAGATGTTCTTGAAGAGTACTCTACACACTGTGAATCATCCATATGTGGCAGCAGTACTTATCTATATGTATCTGCACATGTGCATAGGGCAAGGGGCATAACGCAACTGTTAGTGAATATGTATCTGCACATGTGCATAGGGCAAGGGGCATAACGCAACTGTTAGTGAAGGGTGGACATATATATGTTCTTGGAGGTTATGTGCATATATCTATGTAGGTTGTAGTGTGTGGCATAGAAAACAGCATGCAGTGCTGGTATATGTCATGTGGTAGTTAAACGCTGTGGGACTGATTTGTCAGATCTGCTGTGTTACAGCCAGTGAGGCCTGCTAAAGCTACATGGGCTGAGGACACCAAAATGCATTCTGCTGCACAACACTGTGCAATATTATTACATAACTGTATATCTCACAACTGTCGCATAATTGATATCCCCACCATGAAAGGTGGACTGTACATGTGCCTATATGTACATCTATATGTACAGCAATGGATGTTTAGATGTATGTGTGTATATATATATATATATATATATATATATATATATATATATATATATATATATAGAGAGAGAGAGAGAGAGAGACACGGGGTCATATGTACCACAACAGGTGCATGGTGACCAAGGCATGGACTGAAGACCAGTGTCGATACTGCAGTGCCATCCCTCCTTTCCAAAACTCTGTACCCATTAACTACCACATAGGTGGAAATCTACCAATCACTGAACAACTACACACATGCATCAAAACCATGTATACTGTTATTAACTAGGGATGTCTACACTCGCACTGCATGTCTTGAGCAACACATATTCTGCATGCTGACACATGTGAGGTGACTGTTTGCCTTGTGATACTGTCACCCACCTTCAACCACTATTGAGTATGTGTTGGAATCCTGGTGTTAGTGTGTGTATCTGCTGTAGTGAGGAGTGTATTTGTGTGCATGTGTGCATGTGAGCATGTGTTCATGTGTGCATGTGTGCATGTGTGATAACATCATGTACGGATTGTAAAGTGTGTTTCCTGTCTTCCTCTCACAGGTGCTGAGGTTGGGTTGGCTGAATGCAGCAGGGAACCTGAAGTCACTGCCACAAATAGTGAAGATAATGATACATGTATTGTGGCACAGGCAGGTTTGATAGGCTCTGTTGTTGGTCCACCAATCGACAGTACACAGCTTTCCACCCCATCTATGCGCACACTCATACTGCCAATACATCCCTCATCACCAATGGCCTTAGCCGAGGGACAGCATACAGTTGGCATTGACCAGGATTGTGTGGTATCCATGGCACATGCATCCCCTCACAGCAGCCATACCCGGATTCCTGGAATGGTACCACATAGGTGGATGTCCAGGGGTTCTCGTGGGAGCAGCGCTGGTCGTAATGCCCCTGGCAGACGTGCCCCCACAGGTCTTACAACTTCAAGTATGTTCCAGGCTGTAATGCAGGCACAGGCACATATAGAACGGTACACTAGACAGGGACTAAGGGCACAGAGGGCCCATTACACTGCTATCAATGACAGTATCCGCGACCTTGCCGGTGCCATCCGTAATTACACCAAGGTCATTGATAGATGTTGGGGGGAGACATTAGATGCCCTCCACAATGTGTTTTCCATGAGCCAGGACCATGCGGGATGGTTGAGACGTCGACGTGGACGTATGCCAGCAACATCAATGGCTGGAAGTCATCGTGGACATCCCACAGATCACAGCTGCTCCCGTAGTGGCCATACCAGCTCTAGCAATTCTGGGGCTGGCCTGTCAATTGACCATCCTAATAGACCACGTACACGTGGCTCTGGCCAGTCCCAGCAGGGACATGGGTCCAGTTGACAGACCTCTGCCTCTGATGATAGTACTCAGTCAGGCTTGGTACCCGATACTGTCTGTAGCACCCCTGCCAGGCACAGGTACAGTGTCCATGCCCAGAGACAATGATCTGTACAGCCTGGCAGGTACAGTCTGTGGCTGTCCCACAACCTCCCGTATATGGCAGCCACATGGTGGAGCTGTGTGCCTGCAGACACACACACATAAACCAAACACCTAGGGCTCATACATACACACACACATTACATCTACATTGGCCCATGCTGTACTGTTGTCCCTCACACACACACACAGACACACACACACACACACACACACACACACACACACACACACACACACACACACACACACACACACACGTCGATTGGATGGGTCAATGTCAGGCTCTGACAAACCAACAACACACCCTGTGCATATGATGAAACCTGTGCCACCCACTGTCATCTGTAACATTGATGCAGGAATAGGCTAACATGGTGCTGATGCACAGGGTGACATTATAGCAGTGTAGCAATGTTAGCATGTTGTCAACAGGAAAGTGTAATGATATCCTTGTAGGTATATCTGAGCAGGCATGATGCATCAAAGTTATGATTGTCAATGTAGTATTGTTTACACCAGTGTTAAGTCTGAGTATGTATTGTTCACCCATGTGCCACTTGGATGAAGTGTATAGTGTTGCCAGCATGTGTTAGTGAGTGGACAGTACGTGTGTGATGTGTGCAGTACAGATTAGCAGGTGTACATCTGTGAACATGGTGGGGGTGCACTGTCTGCATGTACGTGCATAGTGGATACATGGGACGTGTGACATACCCTGTATTACACAGTGTTAGCATCTCATAGTATCTCTCGGTGGCCAGTATGCATTATACTACAGATATGTTCTAACATGGGTACACATGTGTGTATGACATGGTTTGACACTATGCTGTGGGTGATACTGTTACTGTCTGTCAATGTTTTGCATTCTGGTAGTATACACAACCTCAACAGCCTGACTATAACCAATCATTAGATGATGTCCTGACAACGGACACACAGATGTAGGGAACTCAGTAACAGTTGGATCCTTCCGATACTATACTATAACAGTAACCAGTGGTATTGACCGCCACCCGTTCCTGGGACCACACCTGTTTGGCATATAGCCCTCTTAGGTACATGCAAACACACTAGGGATATGCCCATCCACATCTGGAAAAGCATGCATTGGCCTACAGTACATTCTCTGGATGGGACACATATCCTACACAAGGGTATCATACAGTCAGATACCTGTTGTCCAACACATGATGTATAGCTCTAAACCAACAATAGCATAGTCATCCACATTTACTATACATACTATCCCGACAGTACCACATAGGTGGTAGCCCCCAACATGTATGTCGGGTACCAATGTGTACATACAGCCAAGTGTTATGTCATCTGTCCTTTGGTATCCACATATCCAAAGGTATTGTGGAGTCCCTCGGTGTATCACATAAGAAATTAGGGGCCTGTATGCATATCCACAAGGCTGTTGTACACCTATAATGACTGTCCATTATTGCCAGACTTTGTTGTGTATGAACATGTCTGACATATACCCCAGGCATGTACCCTCACTCACACTAGTCTATGGTAACTGTCATGGGTGTGCATGACACAGATGACCTTGGCCACAGATCACTACAGTGACCGGCCTTGTCACATACATACATATGTGACCTATGATCTGAGAAGCAGCGGCACAATCTGTCAAAGGTAACAAATGTATTCATGTAGTATGCAGGCTTCACACCTATGTACTAATTGAGGTCAGATGTACATATATTTATTTGCCACACAGATACCTGATGTGTTTTAATCCTGATATGTCATACCATAGTAAAAGCAAAACCCACACCGCATTGACCAACAGTGTCACACATACAAAGTCAGCAATTGCAGGATTCAAACCCTACCTAACTATGTTATGACACTAGAGACATAAGTATTAACACAATGCGCTATATGATTTACTGTGGTTTTTATTTCCACTGCTATATTTGTAGGATGCTGACGTCATCAGACTTGCCAAAGAGGAATACACCTTTTTTAAGGTGTTTACCTAGTCTCTGAAAAGGGCATTCCTCTCAAAGGAAATCACACCGAAACACCCCTACACACATTCCGCAATTGCAGGATTCAAACCCCTACCTAACTATGTTATGATACTAGAGAGATAAGCATTAACACAACACGCTATATGCTTTACTGGGAGTTTTCATTTCCACTGCTGTATTTCTGGGATGCTGACATCATCAGACTTTCCAAAGAGGAATGTACCTCTTTTAATGTGTTTTCCCAGTCTCCAAAAAGGGCACTCCTCTCAAAGGAAATCACACACATACACCCCCCCCACACACACACGCACAGTCAGCAATTGCAGGATTCGAGCCTCTACCTAGCTATGTTATGATACTAGAGAGATACGCATTAACACGATGCACTATATGCTTTACTGGGAGTTTTCATTTCCACTGCTGTATTTGTGGGATACTGACATCATCAGACTTTCCAAAGAGGAATATACCTCTTTTAATGTGTTTTCCCAGTCTCCAAAAAGGGCCCTCCTCTCAAAGGAAATCACACACATCCCCTCACACACACACAGTCAGCAATCGCAAGATTCAAACCCCTACCTAACTATGTTATGATACTAGAGCAAGATATGCATTAACACAATGTGTTATATGCTTTACTGGGTGGTTTCTTTTCTCCTGCTATATTTGTAGGATGCTGACATCATCAGACTGGACATAGTAATGTGTGTACACTTTGTTTTATGCAATCCCAGGAATGAACCATGTGGGTCAGCAGGTGTTAACAGCTTGAACAGGACCCCACAATTCTTAGCTTGTGTGATCTATCTGTGGACAAATTGCCATTCCTTCATATGACAATACATATTTATGTACAGATTGTTGATTTTGTGGATACAACATGTGTCTGGGATGTTGATAAAGGGCTATTCAAAGTCTATGTGGGATGTGTGTAGCTCCGTTCAGTGATGTATGTCCTGGGTGGCTGCGTTGAAAACAGTCTAGCAGGTTTGGGAACCATGATCTGCCCATGAACATACCACAGTTGGTAGGGTTGTGTGTTTGTCGGCTTCCAATAGCTCTGTTTATGGCTTCAATCATGAAGGACTCCATGGCCTTGCAGATCAGACTTCATAGGCTTCTTGGACTATACTTCCCATGGTCTGTTGTGCACCAACACTTGTGGGGAGTGCCATATGTTGCTGTAACACATTCAACGGTTTCAGATCCTATAGAGAGGGTGAGGCTCAACAGACTGTTCAGGTGCAGGGTTTGTTTGTTCTGTAGTTCACTCATGACACATATAGAGAAACAATGTAATCCAATTGATGCCATGCTTTCGGCTTTGGGGGGAGCTGTTTACCCATTCTACATGTGATATCACCTGGTATGATGATAGGGCCTTTTGTCAGTGGGAGGTGGGTATGTATATATGGGCCTATCTGACAGGATGTCGGCATTGTCAGTCAGGTACAGTTGGCCCTGTCTCAGGACATATATGAGTGTACATTGCTATTTATGACATAGCTGAAGGAGGTGTCATGGTTCAATCTGGTCTCCTTTGCAGATAATCTTTCCAAAACACCGACAAACCTGAGCACTAAACCCCTGTTATACTCTTTTACACACTTAACACCCTACTGATCCTTTGTGATCAGTCAACAGAGTATGTCATCATAATATCCTGGTATGTCCAAAGGTCGGTTTCGTGTGTACTCTCCAGTCCAGATGGTGAATATTGGAATTTTGACGCAATGTTACAACTGCCTTATGTACACAGACAACCCTCTCCTCCTCCCAACAAACTCAGATATATGTGAGAGATGCAACTATATAGACATACAGAAGGCTGAGTTCTCTCGACCCATGACTGGCACAGTCTATCAGGTGGTGAAGGTAACCACACACACCACAAATCCAGTCTCACACAGACTTATATTGACAGCAATCAAACTATATTCCAACACAAAAACATACTCGGAGGCTCTAAATAAACTTTGCCTAAGCAGCAGAGACCTTCAAAGCAGACACACAAACAACTGCTACCCCACAACAATACCCACATATCACATAGTTCACAAAGTCAGTGTGCCACACAGTTACTGCCCTTAAGGTTAAACAACACACCTAATACATCTGTAATAGGTGACACTTATTGTCAGACACACTGAAGTCCCACTCACCAGGCTGAACAAGGAGATGGTCAGTTTGAGCTGTCTGTTGGGTGCCAGGATCCGCCATATAACACATGCACTCTGGTCACTCCAAAGCAAGTACAGAAATGGCTCCATCATTGTCCATGCTGGTGCGAATAACCTCAGATGTTCCTCCCTGGACTACATGACAAGAGACATAGAGGAGCTCTCTGATCATGTAGCCCAGACCAGTATGACCCTGACCTTGTGTAGCATCTTACCCTCACCAAGAATGATGTCACAGTATACAGACAAACTGATCACTTTTAACAGTTGGCTAACATATTGGTGTCATTCAAATGGGATCCAGTGTCTGTCACCCTGGGATGACATGCTCGACATGCCACGTAGCTTCGCTATGGACAGCTTGCACCTGTCACCCCTGGACTTTCGAATACTGGCTAAGGCTCTTGCCACCCCCATAGTGCCTTTTTTAAGCGAGGCTCAAAAGACAAACCCACCTCCATAGACATTACAAGGTAAAAGAAATGAAGGGTAATGCTGCTCAACAGCAGATGTCTTACCCTCAAAATGCATGCACTCAGGACTCTCCTCAGTATGGAGAATATCGATATCTGTGCAGTAACAGACACCTGGTTCAGGCTCCCGAAAGCACACCAGCACTACCAGGTTATACTTCATACCATGGTAAAACAGGAAAAAGGCACGAATCAGTCACAACGTACAAAAGAATAAGCAGAACCAGTGTATCTCCAAGACCACTCGAAGCCGATGGATCCAAAAGCACACTTTATTGAAAAATAAGAAAAATAACACAGAGGTTGAGCACTTTCATCTGTGACATACAGATTTCATCAGAACCAATGAGACAGCAGCAGTCCATACATTTTATATCTTACTTGGCGCCAAAATTCTAAAAATTCTTAAAGCAGCAATGTTCCCTAAATAAAACTATATAAAATACTAAGTAAAATACTATATTAAAAACATTTACATATACATCTTGTACACTAAAGAGTAAGGCTAAAAATATTAAATAATATAAAACCTATGAACAAGTAATCTACCTGTTGAGAAGAGTATATATCCTAGATGGACTATGTATTACTACACTTAATACTGTACTATACTAGGTTGTATTCCTGATATCCCTATACATCAATTTAATTTGATTTGATAACCCAAAGAGGTGGTATATATGACCTAGTGTTAACAAATATCATCATTAATGGAAAGCCTACCTATATAATTCTAAATATTTACAACAGTCTAAGTTCTATTTGAAAAAACAATACTGTACATAATACATAATCACATAAATCACAAAGTTGTCACATATAAGTATGTACAAAATGAAAGCATATTCAGTGTAGGCATATATGTCATAAATTACAACTGGAGAACTTAACTCAGCGCTAAAAAAGGTTTCAAACTAATAAAATCATTAATGCCTGGTGGTGTTGTGGCATCTGTGCATATTTGCCATTTACTTTCTATCCAAGCTAAATATGTCTTCCAATTCCCTCCTCTATCACTAACCTCTACTTGATCAATTATGGAAAACATGAACTTATGATCTGTCCCCTTATCCAGAGTATGTCTGAATAAAGCGTTTTTGGAATCTCCCTTTTTTATCCTGTACATATGTTCATATATACGTGTCTTGATCTTTCTCTCCGTTTTGCCTATGTAAAAGGCTGGACATTTTGTACAGGTAGCTATGTATACTATACGCTGGGAGTTACAATTTCCAGTTATGCATTTCACCTTAGTGTGCATTATATTACCTAATCTAATTGTTTGTGTTGTATTGATGTAAGTACATTGTTTACACGAGCCACATTTTCTAGTACCCTTTATCCCCATTTTTCTTTTGCTTTTCGTTCCACACTCCAGTAAATTTTTTATATTATTTCCAGTTTTATATACAGTGCATATCTCAGTTCCTACTATACTACCTATAGGGCCTGTAGTGGTAATTAGGTTCCAATGTTTTTTGAGAATTTCAATAATCAAATTAGCAAACGGGTTAAATCTTATCACACAGACTTTTTTGTCCCAATCATTTCTAGAATTACTCTGTATTATACTGGTACACCCTAGCAATGGTTTATATTTTTGGCCCCATTGTGATTTGACAAAATGTAGTTATATTATCCAGCAACTTTTTTGGATATCCCCTATCTGTAAATAGTTGAGTGATTGTATCTAATTCACTATACATGACTTCAAGGGTAGATGACATCCTCGCTGCTCTAATACACTGGCCCTTCACAATATTTTTAAATATATGACGTGGATGGCAGCTAGAAAAATGAATGTAATCATTGGAAAAAGTGGGCTTCCTATACAATCTGGAAATAAACCCCGTGCCAGTGTTTCCTATCCACGTATCCAAATATGCAATACCCTTTTTGTCATATTGGAACGTGAAACTCAAGAAATCTGTAGTGTTGTTAAGATATTCCAAAAAAAATGGGAATCATGTCTGTTGGTCCAGTCCAAATTATGAACACATCATCCAAAAATCTGGTATATAACCGTATATACTTGAAAAAATCACTTGTGAATATATGTTGGTTCTCCCACTCGAGCATGACCATGTTGGCGAAAATCGGAGCACAGGATGCTCCCATGGCCACCCCTCGTGATTGTCTAAAGAATTCTCCTTGATGTTCTATATAGTTATGTTCCAACACCAAACTCATCATGTCCATAATGAGATTGACTCTATCCCAGCTACCTCCTAGATATTTACTTAAACTACTCTGGAAATATTCCAATCCCGGAGTTGCAGGAATGCTGGAGAATAAATCTTGGACATCTATGGTAAGGAACGTTAAATTCTCATCCCATACATCCATTGTGAGTTTACTCAGAAAGTCCCAGGAATCTTTGACCAGATGGTCTACTTTAGTATAGATATGTTTGGTCCAATGGTCAATAGTAGTCCCTATCTTAAATGTTTTTGACTTGGATCCTGAGATGATAGGTCTGAAAGGTGGTTTGAGCTGGTTCTTGTGGATCTTAGGGATTCCTATAATATGGGCCATTATCGGATGTTCGGTTCTTAAATATTCATATAAT
The DNA here is from genome assembly GCF_019279795.1 of Protopterus annectens. Taxonomy (NCBI): domain Eukaryota; kingdom Metazoa; phylum Chordata; order Ceratodontiformes; family Protopteridae; genus Protopterus; species Protopterus annectens. The sequence goes on along the minus strand of NC_056735.1, from coordinate 638,144,768 downwards.
TCACTAGTGATACGATTATCAAGTAAGTACTCTTCTATCACATGGTCTATACGTCTATACCTGATGTTAATCTGGTTTTGGGAGACCTGTTCGTAGTTGCCTGATTCATATAAAATACTGTTGATTTCTCTGTAATAATGGGTACTATCAAAAATAACAACCCCTCCACCCTTGTCAGGTTTCATGATTCTAATCTTGTTGTTCATGATGAGTTCATTTAAGCACTTTCTTTCACCTTCTGTTAAATTGTCTCTAAATACATATTCTTCGCCTTTGTTATTCCTAATCTCTTTGTATAAATGGTAGATGTCATGACAAACCATTTTTTCATATATTGCTACCTGTGTGTTCATGGTTGGTATGTATGTACTTTTTCTCACTAAGGATTTTTGGTTCTTGCCAACATATGTCTTGTTAGAGTGATCATTAAATTGGATGGCAAGATTCAACCTTCTGCAAAAAAGCTTGATTTCCTTAATAAGATCAAACAAATTGAGCTTAACAGTGGGAATATATTTCATTCCTTTACTGAAAAGGGAAATGAGATCATCAGTAACAGGGATGTCCGTGTAGTTATAAACATTGAAACCCTGGTGACTTCTAATACTCGGCCCTTTATCATTGGTCGTGTCCAAGATAACCTTGTCAACAGAACTAGGTGCTAGGGATGTCAACATGGTAGAGTCTATGTCCGGGTCTATAATATGTCCTGCTTCTAAAGCTTCCACTGTAGTATGGCTATGGTTGCACTTTAATATCTCCTTTGCTGTTTCTTTGGGGCAGGAAAATAACGGCCCCCTTGAAAATTTTCCTCATCATTTCTCCGCGTGTACCTCTTGTTACCTCTGGAGTGTATCACCTCAAACAACCCTTCATTCTCTCTTTCATAATGTGGCCAAACATATGCTCTTTCATTTCTATATGAATCCAGATCTAGATCTAATTTATGCATTTTCCTTTCGTACACATTTTTTACTTTTGCTGTAGCCTGATTGAACTGATTGGAATAACAGTCATACCATCTTTCAAACGATTCATCCTGTATAATAGATTCATTTAAGTTGTACACTTCTTCTAAAAGTTCATTAGCTTTTTGTTCATTATGTTTTATAAGACATTTCATATATGTATACCCAAAATCATCAAACATTTGGTTGAAATCAGAAATAACACTGGAATCAATCTTAATACCTAATGGTAATTTAAAAAACCTAAGTCCTTTTGGGACTATTTTTAAACCTATACATTTCTCAAAATAGGCATTATCCATCCTCACACATTTTAATTGTATCAATTTCTTTCCCAATAAATAAATTCTGGATTTTATATCATCTTTTTTGTTCTTGTTAATCATAACAGGCGTTTCTTTAAATTGTCCCTTTAAATTAAACTTGTTCATAAAGTCAAATTCGTCTGATACAAATTCATTGAACATATTAAACAACCCTGTATCTTTAGATTTTTTGTCCATTCTTTTAATATGAGCTTTTGGGGCTAGATAATAAATCATTATTGACAGTACCTTTGTTGCTGTGAGATGCCATATTGGCCACTGCTGAATAAGTCCTTAGATTCTCATTGTGCCGTTTAGGGCGTGCACCCAATCTCTCATTCTCCGCGTTTATGTTGACCATGCTAAAATCAAAAGTAAAATCCTCCTCTAGTGATATGTTAACAGTATTAGCTACCAAATCTATGCGCTGTTTGTTTTCCGCTGCTGACGCCTCTCCCTGTCCATTGGGAATGTCACTAGCATAGCTGCAGTCTGCCGCTTCAGCTGCAGTTTTATTTAGGGAACATTGCTGCTTTAAGAATTTTTAGAATTTTGGCGCCAAGTAAGATATAAAATGTATGGACTGCTGCTGTCTCATTGGTTCTGATGAAATCTGTATGTCACAGATGAAAGCGCTCAACCTCTGTGTTATTTTTCTTATTTTTCTTATTTTTCAATAAAGTGTGCTTTTGGATCCATCGGCTTCGAGTGGTCTTGGAGATACACTGGTTCTGCTTATTCTTTTATACTTCATACCATGCTTTTTGGCCTCAAAACCCGGACCAGCCAACAAAAATAGGGGGAGTATCCATATACATCACAGATACACACACCTCCAGGTTAGTAGCACTGCATGAAGTATTGGAGACCATACATGTGCAACTAACAGTGGGCAAAACTGCCTTTCAGTTTGTAGCCTGCTACAGACCACCCTCCCAAACTCAGGAACCCCACTCGACTTTTCTGGGAACACTGGAGAATATGAAGGTCTCCCCAAACACCATTATATTGGGTGACTTCAAATACCCAAACATTGACTGGGAATACTACTCAAGCCCCAACACCCTTGCCCAACAGTTGCTAGTATTTCTAAACTCAAATGCTATGGCACAACTGGTCACCACACCCACAAGAGGGGAAAACATATTGGACCTGATCATCACCAAAATGGGGACTCTATGTTCCCACACCAGAGGTATACCCCTCATTGGTAAGGTCAGACCATATATTTATCTCACTGGACATCCATATAACGTCCCCACACTCATCCTAGGTAATCTCAGTGAAGAACTTCTCAAAAGCAAATGTCACACTTCTCCAAACCAAGGTGGTATCCTTCAAAGACCCTGGGACAGTGGTAAATATGGCTCAGACTGCTGAATCCTTTACAAATGCATTCTATGGACACCTACTGGAATGCATGGATTGTGTTATCCCAAATAACAGCAAGACTCACTCCTCCAAAGGCAGGGGACCTGTCTGGTGGACCCCGGCCATTAATAAGCTATACAATGAAAGGAGGAGGCTACTACATGATAGACCACAATCCCAAAAAGGGAAGGCATCTCTGATCAGTACTAGCAAAAAGCTACGATCAGTCATGAATTCATCTAAGGCCCGCTTCTAACGAAAATTGCACCAGACACTAAGGACAATCACAAGGCCTTCTTTAGTTATGTCAGGAATCTGGGTGGAAACTCACAGATATGCTGTGAGTTACTACATACTGACTAAACATACCCTGAACCCACAGACATTGCCAACATCCTGGCAAACATGTTCAGTGCAAATGTCTCCCCCCCATCCCCCCTAAAGAGCAACTGTCCATCCCAACAGAGTGTAGCCTCCCTGACATCACAAATGAACAGGTGAGTGCTGCCCTCTCCAAAGCAGACAACACAGCATCAATGGGACCAGACAGTGTCCCGGCCTGCGTCTTACACGAGCTTCATGACGAACGTAACCCTCACATTAAGTCACTGTTCAATATCAGAGTTACTACAGGATATGTACCCAAGGAATGGCATACAGCAACAGTGGTCCTGCTCCACAGAGGTGGTGCCACAACGGACCTCGGACAATATCGCCCTATAAGCCTAACTAGCCTGTTCTGCAAAGCTATGGAGCGTATTGTCATGGAACTCCTACACATAGACATCGGGAACTTACAGACACTGGATCCTACACATTTCGGCTTTGTTGTGGGCAGATCTTGCCTCTTGAACCTGTTTGACTTCTTTAAACAGTTACCAGGTCCATAGATGTAGGGAAGGTTGTCCACACAGCCTACCTGGACCTCACAAAACCCTTCAACACAATACCCCACTTGGCCATTATACATAGGCTCACCAGCTTCGATATCGACACATATGTCACAAGCTGTATTGCTAACTGGATCAGGGATAGCACCCACATGGTCAGTATTGCAGGTGCCATGTCTGACTATACACCAGTTACATGTGGCATCCCACAAGGCTCAGTCCTAGGACCTCTCTTGTTCAGTATATATTTCTCTGACATACAGGCTAACACAGGAGGAATATGGCTGACCATGTTCGCAGACGACTGCAAACTGGGTGCCATAATCAACTCTTCAGCTGGCACAAGCATCCTCAAACAGGGTCCCACAGAGATGGATGACTGGTGCCAGAGCCATGGCCTACAGCTAAATGCCATTAGATGCATAATCATCCCCTTTGGGAATAACAACGTGCCCACACATTACCACATAGGTGGTAATCCATTACGTACGGTAGGAGATGTTAGGGATTTGGAAGTGTGTGAGCATGCCCAGTGTGACCTTTCAGTATGTTGCTGCTGTCTGAGGTCCACTACATTTGTTGATGTGTGTGAACATGACCAATATTAACATTTATTCTATATGTGTGTTGAAAATCAGGTTCTATTCTTACTGCAGGGCTCACCTTTGTGTCATAACTCGACAGGGATTATGCTGTGCCTGCAGGGTTTCCATGAGATACTTTGCATAGACTTATCAACATTTCTTCATACAGGCTGACCACTGAAATACTGTTATGGTTTAGTGGTTCAGTACTATGACTATAGTGCACAGTATTCTGGGTTCGAGGCCTATCACTGCTTTATATTTTTATACTGAGCAGACCAGACTGCTTAAGGGCCAGTAGAGCAAATATGAGCATGTTGGCTTTTGTTCAGCTATGCCCAACTTAGACCAAGCTTGTCCAACATTGCTCAACGTTAACCAACATTGTTGAACATTGCACAATATTGCTCAACATTGACCACAGTTGTGCTAGTTAGTGTGTGCAATTTTGTTTACATATACTGAATGGTGGTAAAAGCTGTTTAGCACTGCTTTATATTGCTTAACACATGGCAATCATGACTCAGGTGGTGCTGCAGGGCTGCCTATGTTGGATGCACATACTACACTCCCTATACATGTTTGAAAACAGGTAGTGTCAAGTTAGGCATCCCTTTTACTATATGTGCGTGTCAGAGAGAGGTATCATTTCCAGGATTCCTACTGAGCCAGTGTATGTGCTATGTGTTGCCTCTTTGCCAAGGCCAAAGCATACTGGGCATGCCTCCTTCTGCCTACTGGGGCAGGCTCAGGTTGTTCCTCCTCTGAGTCACGCTCTGCCTGTGATGGCCTTGGCAATGGTGGGGGGCACACAAGCGCAAACACGCTCACACCAGCTCACACGTGCGCACACATGCTTACACGGACTAAAACTTGCTTATTCTTGCTAACACGTGCGCACACAGGCGCGAACGTGCTTACAAAACTTTAAACAACCTTAGACATGCTTACTCCAGCTTAAACGCGCGCACACGCACGCACACAGTCTTACTCAGATATACAAGCATGCACCCTTGCGCAAACATGTTGCAAGCACTTCTACAAGAAACTTTAGTATTATCCATGGCATATACCTTCAATTTCTTGCCTTTAGCTAGGGTACCTGTTGACACACCTCTTCCAGTGATGAGTAACTGACAGCAAGCACATGCCACTCTGCTCCAATGAGCTTCACTTCTTTCATACATACCCCCCTCGTGATGTCACCTATCTTCTACTCTGATACTCCCCTTATCCTACTCCTACACTCCACTGACTGTGCTCATTTGCTATGTAAACTTGGGATTCACTATCCTTACTCTTATTTGCATAGGATTGCCTACTAATGCTTGGTTACATCTCTTAGACTGAGCTACCCCCTTAGCAACCTCTACTCGGTAGCCATGTTGTCTTTGGCCTGCCATTCCCTTGCATTGTGAATTAAGAATTACAATAAAATCCACATTTGTGGATTTTAATTATTATTTTTTTGTTTTTTAGAGCGCGCTCCGCTACGCTTAAACATCGGCGATCAGGATAAAAAATACTTTTATTTTTATTTTGCATCGGTGAACATTGCCAATGGCTGTATATTTGGCCATTTGCATGCTTCCTCAACTGGATGCAACCTTTATTTGGTACTGTCACGGCTCCGTTTTGCTATTTGCAGAACCATACTCAGTTGTCAACTGAGTACATTTCTGCAAATAACACTACTCTTTCTCAGACAGGTTCGGGTTTCCTGGATCGCAAATTTACCTCATTTGCATAGCTTTCACCTGCAATTGAGGTAATTTGCATATCCAAGCCCTGACTGTGTAAGACTCATTGTAGGAGCTCTGTTGCACGCCCCCTTCCGGCTGTTCCTGGATCGCTCGGCAGACATGTTGGCTGCATGGAGTCTTACTCTACTCTTAGACTCCGTGCAAGCCTTCGTGAATCCGGCCCAATATTTATCAGGGACATCTTCATAATAATGCAAACAATACTACAGTAAGGTACCATGTTAAAAAATCAGGAACAGATCAATCGTCCAGTTTTGAGAAGGGAGAATCAATGTTTCAGGATGGGCTTTGTAACACAGCTTTCAGCTTTTCCTAATTTATATTCTGCTTTTATAAATCTGACTAGTGGAGTCTTGGATGAGGAGATTAATTTATGCTCATGAATGGAAGCTGGATCTACAAGTACTTCCACCACATCTCAGAGGTGTAGGGGTCACCTAAAACTAAATATCTTTACAGGTACTTCATCACATCACACAGGTGTGGTGTTACCTAAAACTACACACCACAACATTTTGTTTTCTCATACATTAGATGACATTTTAGAAGACAGATGCATTTTCCTTCCCATAGTCTTAAGTCTTAATGCATGCCTTCCCTTTTTTCCTGCAATTCCTGTAATATGAAAAACAATAACAAGGTCAGTTCTTCATAGTGATAACCATACTGCTCTCTGTTAAAAAGCATGACTTAATGTCCTTGTTGATGCAACTACAGGGAATAGGTGCTACTTTTAATTCCCAGAAATCTGACTCTATTAACCTGTAAGATACAATTATGTCTTCTAATAGCAACTCATTTACTTAACAAGTTTCAAACATCTTCCAAGAAGCTGAAAGTCCTAAAAATGCAAAATTGTGACATATAAAGTAAATGATATTAATTTCTAGAATAGTATCAGAACATCTGTATCCTTAAGAGTGACGGATACCAAGGATATTCGATTATTTAAGTTACCAATACATATTTGGCTTAACCATCAGTCAACATCTTTGTCTTCCCAATCTGTTTGTATGTATTAACCATCATGTGGTTAGCATCACAACCTTCTGATTATAGCTTCCTGAAAGAAGTTCTTCTCTTAAAAGTATAAATAAAGCATATGCATTTTATGTTAGATAAGCTGACTTCTCCTCTTTGTGGACCGGAAATTCAGTGGAATTAAATTACTTAGCAATTAAAGTACTTATTTTATTTTTTGTTGCTGTTACTTCTGGAAAAGGATTTCAGAGTAACAAAGTTAATGTTTCAGCCAGTTTAGTACCCCATTATGAAATAATGCCACTGAAAATAAGTCCATAACAAGTTGATCTGTTAAGCCAAAATCCATTCAGATCACTCAGCAGCCAGTCTTTCAGAAAATACTACTACATAGGTTTATAGGTTTGCACTAGGCTATCGGCCCTAGGGCCTGTACAAGCCTAGCCATAACAATTCCCTGGCTATTTCTTCCCACAGTATATACTTCCCAAACAACAACAAATAATCTATTGGATCTAATGAATTTAACTGACTATAACAGGAGATCCAATGAAATGAGACAGACTGATCACATTTTTATTTCATTTAAGAATGGAGAAGAATGTTTTGTCACATAGAGAGATAAAGCCCTGGTTATTAACTGGATTATCTGAGTTCAGTTAATAGCCTGGATGCTGAATAAACTGGCTAGGGTAATATTCATAGGAGGTTACTAAGTTAATTGCCCTTGAGCTCTTGCAAGCCTAGCCATATTTATCCCAAGTTGTCCCAGTTGTCGGTGGTTAGGTGAGTGATGTTCGCAGAGGTAAGGGTCTATGGTAGATAATACCAACTTTCTCTGTCCAGGAGAGATATGGGCACCATGCCAGGAGTAAATTTTCAGTCACCCATCCATTGATCTAGGTTGCCTTTGAAGAGGGTCAGGGAGTGGCTCTGTTTCACATGAATTGGAAGCTTGTTCCAGAGAAGTGGCAATCTCTGGGAGATGTATCTGTCTCTCCAGTATGATCTGTTCATGTCAGGGGCTAGGTTAAGATCCCTGGAGTGAGTTACCATCCTGCAATTAGATTTATGAATGTGTAGCATTTCCATCAGGGTCAGGTCAGAGACTGCCCTGTAAGCCAGGCGCAGGTCACCCCTTAGCAGGGGCAGCTCATGCTATTGTGCTGCAGGACTGCAGCCCCCCCAGCTGTGCAAAAGAAAACAATAAAATAAAAAACAAAAAGAAAACTAAATAAAAACAAATTCCAATGCTCTACATCGACTTATTTACACCCCCACCAGGGGCAACAATATCCTAGACCTAGTCATTACTAACATGATTGAACTGTGTTCCATACCTGAAGTCAACTCCTCGTTGGTCCGATCCGACCATAAGCTTATCACCCTTGATATCCACATCCCACCCCCACCCCCCATTAAGGAAACCACAGTAAAAAGTTTCTCCAAAGCCAACTTCATGCTTCTTAAGACAGAAGTGGTGAACTTCATGACACCCATGCAGATGGACAATACAGTTACAACTGCTGAATCCCACACAAATGCATTCTATAAGCACTTGATTGAGTGCATGCATCGTGCTATCCTAAACAGAACCAAGAAGCTATCCTGCAAAAAAAGGAAGCCAATCTGGTGGTCCCCTGCCATAAACAAACTGTACAACAGAAGGAAGAAACTGTTGCAAAAGAGAGTTAAATCCCATGAGTGGAGGAGCTCCCTGGTCAGCCTCAGTAAGACACTGAGATCCCTTATAAGATCCTCCAAAGCTAGCTACGAAAACAAAATCACCACTAAATCCAAGGACAACCACAAAGCATTCTATAGCTATGTCAAGAATCTAGATGGCAACACCCAGATCTGCCCTGAGTTACAGCACAAAGGCACAGAAATTACAGAACCAACTGATATTGCCAACATCCTGGCAGTTCGGTTCAGTGCTAACTTTACCCCTGTCTCACCCCCTAAAGGGCCCATCTCTATACAGGAAGAATGCAGAGTCCCTGTAATCACAACTACGCAGGTAAAAGCTGCACTCTCTAAAGCCAAAAACACAGCAGCCATAGGACCGGCCAACATCCCAGGCTGCATTTTACATGAACATCAGAACGAACTGGCTCCCCACTTAAGCACCATGTTCAATAATAGCCTTGCATCAGGCTTTGTGCCCACTGAATGGTGCACAGCAACAGTTATCCCACTCCACAAAGGGGAAGCCACCACTGATCCCGGGAACTATCGACCTATTAGCCTGATGGGCCTGGTCTGCAAGGCTATGGAACGTACCATCATGGAACTCATATACAAAGACATTGGTAACCTCCAAACTCTGGATCCCACCCAGTTTGGGTTTGTGAAAGGCAGATAATGCCTCCTGAACCTGATCAACTTCTTTGAGGCAGTCACCAAAGCCGTGGATGAAGATAAGGTGAGTCACACAGCCTATCTTGACCTCGCCAATGCTTTCAACACCATCCCCCATTCTGGAATTATAGCTAAACTCACTAAACTAGGCATAAATCCTTATATCACAAGATGGGTTGCCAACTGGCTCACTGGCAGAACCCACACTGTAAAAGTTGCAGACTCCAAATCTGACCTCAAGGCAGTGACAAGTGGAGTGCCACAGGGTTCCGTCCTGGGACCTCTCCTGTTTGGTATCTACTTTTCTGAAGTACAGGCTAACACAGAAGACCTCTGGCTGATGAAGTTCACAGATGACTGCAAACTAGAAGCCATAGTCAAGTCCCCAAATGATGTGGACATCCTACAGAAGGGCCTTACTGAGACAGATGCCTGGTGTCAGAGCCATGGCCTCAAGCTCAATGCCAAAAAGTGCTGTGTCATCCCCTTTGGTAAAAACTCTGTATCCATGAACTACCACATAGGCAGCAATCTACTTAACACTGAATGTGTGATAAGAGACCTCGGGACCCAGGTGGACAGTAGTCTCTCCTTTGATAGTCACAGCACCACAGTAGTCAGGAAGTCCTTCTACATGGCACACCTCATCATAAAAGGGTTCTCATCCAGGAAAAAAAAGATCATTGTTCCCCTCTACTCGTCATTCATTAGACCCATTATAGAGTACAACGCCCCTTTTGGAATGTACCTCACAAGACATCTGCAACAGTTGGAAAGGCCACAGAAGTACCTCACAAAGAGGATTACTGGCCTCAAACAAATGCCCTACACTGACCACCTCAAAAATCTCCAGCTTTACTCCGTAGCATATCACCTACTCCAAGGTGATCTCTGCCTAACATATAAAGCTATGTAAACCCAAAGCTGTTGGAGATGCTACACCTAAAGAAATCCCAATCGCTCCAAGCTACACACTCTAGGGACCTAAATCTTGTCACCACACTAAACAGGACATGCTGGAGGGATAGATTCCTGTCTCAGAGACTTCCTATACTCTGGAACAAGCTACCCATCTATGTCAAGCAAAGTTCTTCATTAACACTCTTCAAGAAAAATCTTGATGAGTGGATGGGAAATAGGAAATACACCCCAGGGATCACTTCTGTGTCTCTGCTGGACAGTGGCACAGGTAAATAACTTTCTTGGTTGGCGTAAGCTATGGTACCTTGCTGGCTAGGATTACGTACGCCCTTGGGCTAAAAGCCTAGTACCCACCTATGAACCTATGAGTCCCAGAACTCAAGCATGCACACTTGCTGCATTTCCTGAGTCTGGAACTCATGCATGCATACTCACAGCATTTCCCAAGTCTGGACTGCTACTAAACCAGTCCAGAGCATGCACACAGAATCTGGACTGCTGGCAAGACAGTCTGGATTAGGAAGACAGCCTGCAACAATAAAGATCCCAGAAGTCAGACTGCAACATCTGCAGGCTGAATCCTGCTCTCACAGGAAGGACAAGACTTTGGCTCTCTTGTGGGGCTTTTGTTTTTAAAACTAGAGCTTGGCTGGAATTAATGAAGCTGGAAACCCTGCAGGTACTTGTTTATACTAACAGAAGAGTGTGTGTGTGTAGGAAATATACCTGGTGGCTAGATTCAAACACTGTACCTTGGGAGTAGGTAGCAAGAGCTTGAATTCTCTACCCACCACCACTTGTGAAATTTTTGCCTCATTTTTGTTCTGTTCCTCATAAAATATGTGTTTTTTCTGGATTTTGAATTCACTAAATAATGACAGGCATTTAAATTTCAGACTTCATATTCTTCAGAAAGTACACAACAACACAAAGTCTTCTATTCTAGCAATTTTCTGTTTATAAGATCAATATTTGAAAAATGTCCCTATTTTTGGGGCTGTATTCCTCCATTATTGGCTTTGTCCAGGGTTTTCGTGCTAACAGATTGAGAGCTATGGTGAGAACTGAATTCACTGAATATGTTTGGGGGCTGTATTCTTCCATTACTGACTTTGTCTAGGTGCTTTGTGCTAAGAAGTTGAGAGCTATAGTGAGAACTGATTTCACTAAATGATAGCCATTTAAGTTTCAGTTTATCTGTATTTCAAGAAACAGCTGATTTGCCATAGTGGTATGTTGCTCTGACTATAGTGCACATGGTCCAGGGTTCGAGACTTGGCAGTGAAATGGATGGTGATAACACAGCATTTTATTCTAGCAACTTTCCAAGATTATGCAAGCAATGTTTAAAATGTGTCCCTAGTTGTTGGGCTTTTGTCCTCCCCCCCAATAAATTTTGGCTTTTTCCAGATTTCTTGTGCTTCAAAGTTGAGAGATACAGTTGAGCGTTTAGTGCATTTTACAAAGAGCTGAGAGTTTAAAGAGAAGTTTAGTGCTGCTTATGCTGTGTCTACTTATATTGTTAATAGCACAAAGGTAGTATACTTGTGTTTGATACAGAAGACTGTGGGTTCCACTCCCACAGTATATAGATGTATTACCGATACTGTACTGTGTTGTACTTTTAAAGGGGGTGGATGCTGCAGTCCTGAGAATGTCCTCTTTGGCAGAGATACCTAGTAACGATGAACCTGTTATCAGTTTGCCATCCATTCCCTATTGCAATATTACTAGCTTATCATTAATGTACCATAGGCAATTTATTCCTCAAGAGCAACAGGCACTTTATTTGTAGATGAAACAATGAAATATAAAGTTGTGTGCTAACAGCAACCTCTTCATTACTTACAGATCTATTTAATGTGGAATTATGCAGATGATTTTTACTTCTTCAGAGATTGTATATATTTACTGATACTGGTAGATTTTCGAAGTTTGAGTAGACTTTTTGGAATTATTTAGATGACTTTTACTTTTGCAGAGATTGTGCATATTTACTGATACTGGTGGATTTTAGAAGTTTGAGTAGACTTTTATGATGGGAATGTTCTGAATGGGCAGTTTTGTCATTATTGGTGCATGCATTCTGTTTCATTGTTAACTGGAAAAATGTTCAAAACAATAAATTTAAATTTCCTCTAACAACTGTACTATATTATACAATGAATATGATTTAATGCAGTCAGGAAGGTATATCAGAGAACACATGTATGTTTCCTGTTTAAGGGGCCTATGGTTTGAAAACAGCCCAAAGTTATTTTTTATCTGACACTGGCCAGATGTATTTTCTTTGAATGTGGGTTTTGATGCTGTTTCAATGAATGTGAGTTTCAAGGGCAGAGAGGTGTTAATGCTAAGTCTATTTTCATTCTGAAACTGTACTGATTTGTTTAGTAGATGTCTATTAGAGTATGTGCTGTAAAATATAAAATAAAACTTTTAAATGGAATGCAAATCATCGTAGAAGTAAAGCAGTGTGCATATTACAGTGTTTATGGTAAATGGGGTGAAATAGCCAAGTAATGGGGCACTGGAATAGCTGCAGGGGGGGAAGCCCCATTTGACCAAGATTTTGTGAGGGGGGAAGGGTGGCAAACTCAGCCCCGGCTGAACTATACACCTCTCAACTGTCCAGATTTTTGCAGAATTAATAGATTTTTGCTTCTTATTTTTGGTTTGTTCCTCATAACATTTGTGGTTTTCTGGCAAATCATTTAGGAATGAAGTTACTAAATAATGACAGACATTGAGTTTCAGACTTCATACCCTTCAGAAAAATGCATGCTAAAACAAGACCTGTTATTCTGTCAACTGTCTGAGTTTATACAAGACCATTTTTTAGCACTGTTTGTATGTTCCCTGAATATATCTGGCCTTGTCCAGATTTCCTGCATTAAGAGGTTGAGAGGTATGAGCAAATAAATCACTTTATAGAATTAGGTATATCCATACCTCTCAACTGTCCCAGATTTTGGCTCAAAATGTTGCTCTCCCCCTAATAATTCCTCTGCAAAATGACAAATCTGGAAGAAAACATGGAGGATTTACAATTAATAAATAATTGTAATGATCAGAGTAATAGATTACTTTTAATTTATTTCAGAAATGCATGTAGATTCTCTTATTTTGTCAGCTGATCAAGTTAACAGTACTAATATTAAAAAAGTGTCCCTTCTTTGACAGATTCCCAGCTGTATTGTGTGGCTATTTTATACTTTTGCATCACATTTTTGGTCCGTTTTTCATAAAATTGTAGTTTTCTGGCAAATTAGTGGCAAATCATTAAAGATTGAAGTTAGAAAATAATGACATACATTTGAGTTTCAGATTTCATACCCTTCAGAAAACTCATACTAATGCAAGACCTAGTATTCTATTATCTTTCTAAGTTTATAAGAGTAATATTTAAAAATTGTCCTTATTTTTGGCCTTTGTCCTACTTCTATTTATGGCTTTGTCCAGATTTCTTGCTCTGAGGTTGAGAGGTATGACAAATGTGTCAGGGCCATCACCATTAGCCAGAGACATTTCAAATTGTGACATACTTGTTGCACCCTACTCCCCCACGTAGTGACTCTGGATGTGTCCAAGCAAGGCAAGGAGCAGTTATGCAGTGTAAATGTGCAGAGTACCCTCCCATCCAACGTAGACACAAGTACTACAGTGGCTTTTCATCTGTCCTTGATTTTGCAGAATGTTCTAGTTTTCTGTCATATTTTTATACTGTTGATTTATGCTTCTTCTTATTCAGAAAATGCATGTTGTTGCAGTGGCTGTTGCTCTGTGTTTAAGTAGCAATGCTTTAATGACCATTAGGTAAGCTTGTCTGAGATTGTAAGATGCAAGTAAGCTTTAATAAGCATACTGTTAAAGAATTGCCAACAATGAAAGCCTTTTTGTTGTTGCCATGCAAAGAATATTTACATAACTAGATTGCATATAAGCCTTAGGTATTGAAATGCATATGACAGTATTTGTAATAAAGGACAAGATTACAATATTTTCAGAAGCTCATTACATTTGTTGGAGACTTGCAGTCATCTTTGCAGGCTTTACCTGTAAACTAAACAGAATGCCAATCTATCATGTGTGGTCCATAACCTGTGCAGCAATCCTTTAAGCAATGTATCTTGAGCTTGTTTCTTGTTTGCTGTTCATTTTTTACTTTGATCATGTTTTCCCCATGAAACAAGTAGATAGCTGTTGTCAGGCAGCAGATTTTTTTGGCTAAGAAACATTTTTACAAGTAGGGGTATCAGAAAGATTGCTACTTTCAGAATGTTACTTGCTACATTTATAAAGCTGAATATAAATTATAATTAGAAATGCACTGCAAGGAGAAGTGGTTTGAGTTGAGTGCTGCTTGTTTTTTTATACTTGATTTTGACTGGCATTCAAGTAATGTATTTAAAAAGTAATTTCTTTTTTCATGCCTCACAACCTTTTTGTTTCCATCTAGATATGAAGTAAGCTGTCATGTAGCCAATACATTGAAATATTTTTTTCTTCTACACTTAATTGTCTTGATTGGACTCTCATAATGACGGTCTGGCACCCAGGGCAGCATATTTAATTAAAGTCCCAGTTTTTGTGGTTTTTAGCATAGCCATACCCCTTTCTAGTTGGCCACACCATAGTGCATAAGTGGTGGTCAAAGTTCAGATTTCTACAAACCTGAGTAGTCAGATCATGTGCCATTAGGCCTACACTTAGGGAGGTGCTCTCTATAACGTTTTTATTTATTTTGCATTTAGCTTTAAAATGTGGCTTTTGAGCCAATCATTTGTTTGCATTAAACCTGTCTGCAGTATATTAACATCATTGGGGGACTGAATGATTGCTCCCGTTTTACAATCATCAGTGAACTTTGTCAGCCAGAGCCCATCCAAGCTTGCTTGAACTTCTGAGTAATAAATTCAGAACAGTATGGGATCCAGAACAGAACCCTGTGGTATGGCACTGGTTACTGGTGTTTTGCTAGAGGTGAAGTAATCCACTTTGACAGTATGTGTCATGTCAGTGAGCCAGTTGGCCACCTCTCTGGTAATGTAGACATTCATTTCCAATTGGGAGAGTTTCTCTTTAATACCTAAGTGGGGGATTGTGTCAGGTGCCTTGGCTAGGTCAAGATAGGTGGTATGCACTGTCTTTCCCTCATCCAAGACCTTGATGACTTTCTCTAAGAAGTCAACCTTGTTTAACAGGCATGATCTACATTTTATGAATCCAAACTGGGTTGGGTTCAGACTTTGGAGATTACCTTTGTCCTTGATAATAAGATCCATAATGATTCTTTCCATGGCCTTGCAGATGAGGCTAGTCAAGTTTATGGGCCAATAATTCCCAGGGATGGTTGATAGTCTCCCTTTGTGCAGCGGCATTACTGTTGCTGTCCTCCATTATGCCGGAACATAGCCAGTTCTCAGGCTGTGGTTAAACAGGGATCCAATTGGGTCTGCTAGGTCATGTCTTAAGTTGTTTAAAAGGCAACCTGGGATGGTGTGTGGTCCCACTGATACCATGTTTTTGGACTTAGACAATGCCAAGATAACCTGCTCCCTTGAGATAATAGGCTGAGGAATGGTGGCAGGTATATTTTGGGAGATGACTGGAAGGTACAGGAGGGTGAAGTTTTCTCCAAATCTGTCAGCTAGTAGGTTGGCTATTACCTATGGTTGAGTATTTGTGGTGCCATCCACAAACAGTTCAGCACATAGCTGGGTATTCCCTTTTAGATTGTGGATGTAGTTAAAGAATGCCTTGTTATTATCCTTAGCTAGGGAGGCTATTTTTGCTTCATAATTAGCTTTGGAGGACTTAACAAGATCTCTGATTTGTTTGTTTAAGCTAGAAAGGGATTTCTTCCTCTGTTGAGCCAGTTCCCTCTTGTTCATGGGCATTAGTTTCTTTCTTTTGTTGTATAGCCTGTTTCTAATAGGGGTCCACCAGGGTGGCTTGTTTTTTCGGCTGGTTCTAATCTGGTCAAATACAGCCGATTCTATACAACTACTTATATGGTTATACAGGTAATTGGTGTCCACCTCTGCATAGGAGTCTGTGTTATCTACATTCGAGTGGGATTTGAAACTTCTTATACCATCACTTAGTAGAAGGTAATTTGTCTTTGAAAAATGATTAAGCATTTTTGAACTTGATGGGGTATCTGGTCTTATAATTACATCAAACAAGACAACAAACACTGGGTCACCTATGTGGAGTGACTGAGGGTCTGGTGGCTGTTTCATCCAATGCAAGCCCATACCTGCATGTGATACAAACTGCAATCAGAGAAATGGGTTTGGCCTAATAAGTCAGTGCTGGTAGTTCTTGTTAATATGCGACTGTGAGCATTCACATGTAAGGGTGGACATAGTAGATCCTCATGATGATGTAGGTGCCTATCTTAGGCTCCAAGGGTTAGGGTTAGGCTTTAAAATCAATGACCCTGATGTCTGCATGAATGGCAGCCTATACAACTGGCATTCACCCTACAGAAAGCAAATGGGCATTTGATCACAGAGGTCTGATGGTCAGCTAGTAGCAGACAAAAATAACTGAAACATGGAAAAGAAAGCCTACCAGTCAGTAATCAACGTGCTTAGCCCACTCTGTTGCTTATTTTGCACCTTGCATCCAGTTGTTCAGTCTGTTGAACTCGGTTCACAATTGCTCAAGCATGCTGACTGAAGCTGACATTTGCAAAACTCTTATTACTTTTTTTCAGTGTAAGATTTTAGTTATTTCTTGTTGTCCATATTCAGTAAAAGGCATTACATTAGTTGTCAATGACTGTTTTTTTTTTTTCAAGGTGCAGTAGCCTCAGATTGACAATAAGAAAGTGATATGATATGTATTTTCAGAAGGATTGCCCCTTGAAAAAAAGCTCATAAAGTTGGAAGCTCAAGAACATGCATTACAGGAATGTCTGTGCATAAGCTGTCATTTGTAAAAATTTGTTGTTGATCTTTTGTGTTGCAGTCACATATATACTGATCTGACAAAGTGGATCCATCTTTTGCTACAATAATGTCATAGGTCTGGTAAAAAAAAGCTTAAAGCTCATTAGTTATTGAGAAGCTTGACCTCACATCCTGTTAGAACTTACTCCTGGCCACATAGTCATCCATTTCCTTCATGAAAGCATGGATTATTGGAATGATTGTGAGCGGGGGAGTTTATCCCAAAGGTATGGAAGTCTTTAAGATATGAGGTTGTCATATTTCATGGTACAGTTGATATTAACTGCTACTGTGTCTGTACTAAGATCTGTACTAAGATCACTGGTAGAGGTGTTCTAAACAATGGAAAGGATTTAAAGTAGTATTTAGTTCTCCAGTGCTGTGAATGTCAGGCATTAGTCTCTTCTTAGAAGGTGAAAAGATACAGAGAAGTGAATGAATTGCAGTAGTATATGACTATAAGACAAAGATAGGAGCCCTATAACTTTGTACCTTCTTCACCTGTACTCAGTCATATGCGAGTAGATTATGGAATGTACATCATTCCATAACTGGTTAGTTAAGAGCTCCATACATGGGAATGACTACTTCTCCGGAAAGGCTCCTGATCTCATGGAGAAACAGAACAAGGGAGCAACTCCATATGCTTTTCAGGTGATAGAGGATACATGGCTATCAACTGAAAGGTCATCGTGCACAAGGACTCCAAATTATTTTGCTGTTTTGTCAGTCTTTAATTATTCTCCATTAACAGTGTATGATGCTGGTGAGGAATTTTCATCAAATGCCAAAGTGCTGTATTTCTTATATTCCATCATTCATTTGCAATGTGAAGTGTGACTTGAATGAAGGGTGTCATTATATCTAAGAATCAGTAAAAATCCAGAAAACAAACTGTGAAAACAGCGAAGGGCTATGTAACAAATAATCCAAGAACGAATGGCCACTGAACTATATCCGTTTATTAACAATACGTTGGTTTGGTTTCAGTTAATAAACGGATATAGTTCAGTGGCTATTCGTTCTTGGATTATTTGTTACATATCCCTTCACTGTTTTCACAGATTATATCTAAGAATAATTAAGTCAGTTTTCACATTGGAGAAAAAAAAACGCAAAAGAGGAGTGGCTGTAGTACAAAGCCTTAAGAGACTGGTGAAAGAAGGATGCTTTATCTATTGTGTCTGTTGTGTAGCAAATTCTGGATCCAAGTTATTATAGCTTCATTCATATTTACATTCCAATGTTTAAGACTAATTCCATCATGTGATATAATGCCAAATCTTTAGCCAAGTCAAGGTAAGCTACATGGACAGATAAACTTTCATCCAGGAAAGCAGTCATACTCCTGTAAAAAGTGGTTAAGCATGCAAGATCAACCACTGGGGAAAAACAAATTGCATTAGATCATCATGAAGGAGGTTTTCTTTGTCTGCTTAATAAGTCCTATAATGATTCTTTCCACCATCTTGCACAATATTCTCCTGAAGATCGTCTGTCTGCAATTGTTGGTGTGAATGAGAAAGCCTTCCATGTGGCTTGCAACTACAATAACCTGCTTATTAATATGAGGGATAAAGCAATTTTAAGCTAATGTTAAGAATATACATGTAAGGGGATATACTAAGTTATTTTTGTTTGCGCAAGATAGGTTTCCAGGTATCTTAAATGGTCCCATGCAACTGTTGTTTCTGAATTTACTGAACACAGAGGTGATTGGTTTGGAATAATTTTAGGTGGGATCATTTTTCAAGGAGGATGAGTTTCCATCTATGGATTGATATTTGCATATCTGTTGACTACATCTATTGGCACTAGTATGGTGAGGAAGTTTTGTTTCTTCCTCTGTATTTCTCATATGAATTTATAGAAGGCCTTATTATTGTCACCCTTCCTGTTGACAAAATTTACATTGAAC
The DNA here is from genome assembly GCF_019279795.1 of Protopterus annectens. NCBI lineage: Eukaryota > Metazoa > Chordata > Ceratodontiformes > Protopteridae > Protopterus > Protopterus annectens. The sequence goes on along the minus strand of NC_056735.1, from coordinate 638,125,747 downwards.
AAAACTTTGCTTCTTTTATTTGTGCAAAACATGTGTGAGGGTCAATGAGAGCAAATTCTGCTAGGAACACTTATATCTGCAACTTATTTTTAAAACATGTTTGTGCAAGATGTTTTAGAGGCAACTAAATGATGCACTGTATACACCATCAGAAGATACCACTTTATACATGTTGTCCATAGGGTACATTTTGGTATGCCTGCACCACTGTAACTCTCCTCCCCATGAAGAAAGGCAACAAGGTCATGTGGCATCTAGTACAGATCCCCAAAGTGGTGCCCCCACATAACTCAAAGCTGAGGTGCAAAAATGTAAAGGTCTCCTCAAAGGTGAGGACCACAAAAATAATAATAAAAGTCCTGTAATTAATGTAATGAGATACTAAGCCCTCCAGCCATGACTGCTGTATTCATCAGCTTCATATATCAGTACTGATGTTACATTTCTGCATCATTGGTACCTGACATTCATGTCCACTAACGGTTTGAGCAAAAGGCAGCTGTTCCATATACTACACAGGACTTGTGGGATTTTATGCAAAATGCTATATACTTTTTACACTTCACCTTCGATATGGAAAAGGTTAGTATTAATTTTTTGGATGTTTTTGTGTATAAAAAATTGAAAATAACAGTTTTGAATGTAATATTTTTAGAAAAGCCAGATTTTCTAACCAATATTTATTTGCAGTTTCAAAGTGCCCATGATATAAACCAAAATAAAGGTATTGCTAAGTCGCAGGTAGTGCATATTTCCAGAAAGGTATCTGATGTTACTATATATATATTAAGGTACACAAAGCCCTTTCATTTTAAGGCAAACATTAAGTAAAAAAAATCTGACAATCATTGCCAGGAACTTTGCCAAATCTATGATATTACATTATTCAAATATTAGAGGTGTAAAGCAGATTATGTGAATATTGAAGTTTGGAGGTTGTAAACTAAGAGCCAAATCCATGTTAAACTTGGGATTACCCCATGGTTACCTATAAAACTAGTTATAATCTTGAAGGTATTTTACACACTACTGATAACAAGTCAGGTTAAACAGGTACTATATTCAAGTGAGGGGCCTACAAGCCATGCATGCTTGTACTATATTGCTATGTGTTCTTCTTGTTTGGTACACACTGTGGGTAAAAGGGGAAAAAGTTTATAGAAAGACATATGTATTAGAATTTTTTAAAAAAATCTGTCTGCAACAACACATTGTTCAAACACTTCTTGTCTTGTGTTAATTTTAGAAAATTTCAATATTTTATAGTTGATAGAGGGAATACATATTTCTGTGAGAGTGACTGTCACAGTGCATTATTGTATATGGAATTAGTGTGTCAGATTAAACTAGATACTATTATCAACCAATGAGTCTCTTTTTGTCCACTTTTAAAGCTGTGAGTGAATAGGCTGTAGTTTTGGATGTATTTGAATCTTGGAAATGGCATGTTTTAATTACTTTTAATTATTCTGATGAAGTACAAAAGAAAATGCCCAAAAGTGTTTAGTATTTTATTTAATTTCTTCACTGTGGATTTTAATGAGTGGCCTTTTTTTATTCTCTTTTCTTTCTTTCTCTTTCTTTCTTTCTTACTTTTTCTTTCTTTCTTTTCCTCTACCCTAGTTATGACAGTGGCCCCATGAATAAAAGAATGCTTCTTGGTAATTTACCCAAATGTTGTGATTTAGAATTGCAGTGACCCTCACAAAGGAGTACAATGCAGTTCTGTACAAATAGACTTACCATAGAAGTCGACCTTTGAGGAGAGGTCTATGTCTCGGAAAAGCTGTGATTCCTCCTTCTGCATCAGAAGGATGTGCATTGTTTCGATTGAATATTACACAGGTCCTTTTTCTGATGATGATAATAATACAAATTATTTTTATGGCCATCAATTTAGCTATTTTAACAAATCTCTTTATGGGTTTTAAGTGGGTCAGAGATATAAATATTTTTTGTAAAAAACAAGGTTTCATTGAATATTGCTGTGAGAAAAGTACTATGTTTGTAATGCAGAAGCATAAAGCCTAAATATTATAATTTACTGTATAGTTACTCTCCTCAAATGTCTCTAATTGCTGTTAGTATTTCAGTACACAGGTGTAGTTTATGGTACTTTTCTGTTTCTTTTGATCAGATTCTGTACTGCAGAGCTGTAAAGAGTTAGACAATGCATCCTATTGCACTATATCTCTTGGTGTTATTATTTTGGGGGCATCAGAATAATTGTCACTTTCATTTTTATACTAGCTTAATACAACTTTACAATGAGCATATATGAACAGACACTCAATACCCTAAGTTACGGAATATAGATATTAATAATAACCAGGTATAGCATAAAGTGATTTTCACTCTGTCCCTTTCTGTGATGAAAAGTTTAAAAGTTAGTATTGTGGCCATACTGCAGAGGTCTAATGCAGGTGAGACTGATTATTTTAGAGCCCTAAAGATTAAGGATCACCTTCAGATATATAGATACATATTTTTTATGTCAAGCTGTGAAGCTCTGGCTGGAAAAAAAGGATGCTGGCAAAAAATGGCAGATAAATGCACATTAATGGTGTCAAAGGTCAAATCAGCCTTAAATAGAAGAGTTACTTTAGAATTTCATGGGTTGTATAACAAATCACGTCTAAGCTATTTTCATAATAATGAGAACATCTGGTCCACTAGATAATATTAGTCTAGTGTTTGCCTTTTAGCTTCCTTTCAACAGGTAACATCATTAATGAGAAACGTTTGCTGTTGAGAATCAGCTTGATGCACTCTGGGCTAATTTCAAATGTTTTGTGGTTTGCATAACTTACTTCTGCTGCCAAAATAAGAGTTTGGTGTGAAGACACGGACATACATGAAGGCAATGTCACCAGAATTACAAGAGTAAACCATTGAATTATGGCTGTCTGGATCAAATCTGAACTGCAAAGATTACAGTTGATTTTCCACTTCTTACCTTTAGCAGTACATTTAGAATTAGAAACAAGGGCACTTATTTTACATTTTTTTCAGGTAGAATACCATGAAATATGTAAATGTGAACTATAACAGAACTGGATAAATTGAAATCTTAATTATTTTGTCATTTAAGGCCAGAGCATTTGTTCACCAGTACAAGTATTTTTTCTTTGGTTTACTATTTGTAAAAAGTTTCTGTTTGCTTATAAAATATTTTGCTAATTCAAAAAGGTAACAAAAGAGTTTTTAAAAAAGTGTGGTAATGGACAGAAATTTTGTATAATAATCCTAAAGACAATTCATAGAACTTCAGCTCATGTAAATGTACTTTCATTTTTTTAAATAACCATAAATCAGTATCCTTAACCAGTAGGCTTTGCAGAAGCTAATGCTGATGACTGAGAAGGCATTGGTCACTATTGTTTATGTATTAGGAAGCAAGGCAAAGTACATAGTGAGATAATGACCCTGATGCCCAACTCATATATCTGCTGTTGGACAACGGCAATCTTTCAACAACATAAGAAGGATATCCTTTTTCAATGTCACTCATGAGAGTCAGATTCTTCTCTGTTAGGGAGTATTTTGCATTGTTCACCTAACCTGGAATATAAATCATTCGAAGCTTAAGGTTAATCTATGTAGTTTGCTCACAGATGTGCATATCCCTTCTGCAAAGAGTTAAGGAGTGAAACTCTTACTTGTTGATATACTACATTTTGATATTATTTTCAGGGACAATTTTCAGAATTCCTGGTTTTAGAGCTGAACAAAAACGGAGCAAGAATGACTCTTAGAAATAGATATGCAAACCTATATAATATGTTAAAAAATAAAATCAATAAGCATATACAACAATTTAATACATCAGCTACAACAGCTTGCACTGTCCTACTGCTTAATAAACCAGCATATCCTTTTATTTTATACTACTGAAAATGTGTGTGTTTAGTTTTACCAAAATAAACCAAAATTTACAAACTTCACTTAATCACTATATTGCCAAAAAAAACTGAATATTATATTCTGCTCCACCTATACCACAATCTTTTTACTTCTCTACCTATAATAAAGAACTCGTCTTGTCCAGTATCCAATTATAATTCATATTCCCAGCTACATTCATTATTCCTCCTGGCAGCCTTCTCTAATAAACTCTGAAATATGCATTTGTTGATGTTATTGCCAGTAATCACTTATAGTCTCATCCTTCATCTGGAGTATTCTAAACATAAAATCTTATACTATCTGTTATACTAAAGTATGCCTGTCCTCGTCAAATGATTCCACTGTTTACAAATAATGCGCATGACAAGAATAACTACACCTTTACAAACACTAAAAGGTCTCAACACATTAAAGGCCCTAAAACTATCTGCAGTATTTTATTTATTTTTATTTTATTTTACATTTGTTGAACGGGATAGTCCGTCTGGGTGTGAGTCCATTTTCAGTGGAGGCCCGGGGAGAAAAGCTCCAATAAAACAAGAACAACATTGACAGGTACAGTTGGTTTTACATAGAATTTAACAGAAATATCTAGGGACAATAAAGAAAGTACAATATACAATAGGCACTTTAGTGAAAAGGAGGAATTTATTACAATATAGTAAAGTCATATTATATATATATATATATATATATATATATATATATATATATATATTTTTAGGGCAGGGGTCCATCTTTAGTTGATCATTTGAGTATCCTTTAATACGTGTACATATGTATACCCTTACAAAAGAAAATAAATTATCAAATTATACTCTTATTGTAGGTAGCTGATAGGTGGTGTTAACAAGTGGGAGTGGGCTATACATGGAGACTATAAAATTTAGGGGATGAAATTTGATATGGGCTTATGTGGTATTAGCCTGACTTGGTGCAGGAGCAGAGCCACTTGTTAGTAAGGTGGTCTTTGAGCAGAGTTTTGAATTGGTGTAGGTTGGTAGCATTTAGGATGTGTTGAGGGATTGAGTTCCAAAGTTTAGAAATGTGGTGGGAGTAGAGGGTGTCCCCGGCTTTTTTGATGCTTTTGGATACTTGGAGGAGTGTTTTGTGTGAGGATTGGAGTTGCTGAGTGTTGGCATATGGTTGGAGTAATTGTTGTAGGGCTGGGGTTCTGTTTGGCTGGTATATTAGTTGGTGAGTAAAGACAAGTTGGTTATAGGTTAGTTGTAGGAATTCTAGCCAATTTATTTGTTGTAGGGCAGAGCAGTGGTGGGACCTATATGGGGAGCTGGTGGCAAACTTGGCTATTTTATTGTAGGCTGATTCAAGTTTGGTAAGGTCAGTTTTGTTAAGGTTTGTAAAGATGAAAGAAGCATCGAGAACAGTTGATATGAAATGAGTCCTGGTGATGCTTAGTCTAGAATGGCTAGTTAGGAAAGGATTAATTAGGTAAAGAGAGCCTAGTTTAATGTGTTTTTTTAATGGTTTGAGAGAGGTGTAGGTCAGATTTTAATTTGCTATCAACTGTGACACATAGTAATTTGGTATGTGAGCTGGTGCTTATGATTGTGTTGTTGGAGGAGTGGATTTGAAAAATGGCTGAGGGATTGGGTGTTTTGGTGGGGAGAAAGAGCATGAGTTTGGTCTTGTTTGGGTTCAGTATGAGGTTAGTGTTAGTTAGCTAGGATTCTACTTCTAGGAAGGATTGTTATGTTATAGCCTGTAGTTGTGTCAGAGAGGGGTGGAGCATATCAGGGTAGAGTCATCTGCATATTGGATGACAGAGGCGAGAGATGTGGATTTATGGAGTTGATTTGTGAAGATGGTAAAAAGTAGGGGGCTTAATATGGAGCCTTGTGGAACTTCTATGTTAACAGGGAGCAAATATGATAGCTCCTGTTAGCATCTAACAGCCTGTTGGCATTTGGTTAGATAGCTGTGGAACCAAGCTAGGGAACATAATGTAATGTGGCCAGTTCTGACAGCAGTTTTTGGTGTGAAACTGTGTTGAATGCCTTTGATAGATCTAGAAAGATGGCTGAGACATATTTATTCTGATTTCTATGTTCATTTATTGTGTTAGTAAAACTGAGGAGGGCGGTTGTGGTGTTGTGGTGGGGGCAAAAACCGTGTTGTGTGTTTGATAGGAGGTTATTGGAGAGAAGGTAGTTTAGAAGCTGGAAGTGAATACATTTTTCTAGTATTTTGGAGAGAGGTGAAAGAATGGCAATGGGCCTGTAATTAGTAAGCTCAGCAGAGTTGCCACCTTTATGCAGTGGGGTGATATAGGAGACTTTCCAGATTAGTGGGACATAGTTCACAGAGAGAGAGCGGTTGATGAGGATAGAAATGGGGTAGGCTATGACTTCGAAGGCAGCTTTGAGGAATTATGATGGGAGGTTATCAGCAGCTAGGCTGGTGGGCTTGAGCTTACTGAGTAGTTTTTTTATGGTATGGGTTGGGACGGGGTTAAAGGAGAAGGAGTTTACACCCTCATTGTTGGCTACGGGATTGTAGTAGTGATGTTTTGGTCATAGTCTTTTGTAAGTGAATTGTGTTTATGAAAAAGGAATTGAATTGTGTTGCAATGTTATCATTTGATGGGGTGTGGTGGGATTGGGGGTGGACGTACTACAAGGTTGCAGGAGTTTGTTTATAGTGGCCCAGAATTTTTAGGGGTTGTTTTTGTTTCTTTGCTATGCAGTGATACAGTAGGCTTTTTTGTCAGCTTTTATCTGGGATTTGGTTTTATTCTTAAGTTGTTTGAAAAGTAGAAGGTTGTCATTGCTTTTGTTATTTAGCCAGTGTTCCCATGCCTTGTCCCTTTCTTTTAGTAGGTCTTTGGTGTTGCTTCTAATCCAGGGTGTGTGGTGATGTTTTATTCTAGCTATTCTGCAGGGGGCCAGGCTGTTTAGGATGTTGAGGAAGGTGGTGTTAAAGTGATGGACAGTGTCATCTAGTGGTAGTGTTTTGAGGGGGAACCAGTTAATTTGTTGGAAGAGGGAGTTGAAAATATGGGTATTACAGTTTTTCTTGTTGCGGATTAGCCCATTGACTACTTGTCTAGGTGTACTAAGATTGCTTTTGATTAGGTATGTGGGTAGGTGGTCACATATGGTACTGGGGAAGCATCCTGCTAGAAGGTGTGTGTTATTTTTATTTGTGAGAGTCCAATCCAGGATGAATTGTCTGTTGGAGGTTTTGTCTATTCTTGTGGGGTTTTCTATGAGCTGGGAGAAACCATTTAGGTTTATGAAATTGGATGGATTATTGGAATTATAGGTGGACCAGTCACTGCTGAGGTCACCCATAATTATGGTTTCTTGGTGGAAGGCTGTGGATAGCCAATGAAGTATGTCTTCAACTGTGCTAGTGTTATCTCCTGGAGGAATATAGATAGCCACTATGATTAGTGTTTTGTTGTTGTTGATATTCAATTTGGTTATGAGTAATTCTGCATGGTTAGATGTAGGAAGTGTGGTGTTGATAACTTCTAGGGCTAGATTTTGTTTAAACATTATTGCTACACCTCCTCCACATTTATTTTGACGATTGAGTCTATATATGTTGAACTCTGGGGGAAGTATTTCATTGTTTTTGACATGTGGCTTAAGCCATGTTTCAGTCAAAATGGTTATGTCAGGGAATGTATGTCAATTAGTGCATGGAGGTCATGGATTTTGTTTAGTATACTTCTTTAATTTATATTAAGAAACAGCAGGCAGTGCGCTTTGGGGTGAAGGGGTATGGTGGAGTTGATTGAGGTGTAAATGGTAGTTTGTTTATTGGTAGTCTTGGGGCCAGGGTTGGGGTGGATGTCACCACTGAGTTTTAGAGTTGATAATATATTAAATAAAGTTGTTATAAGTTTGCTTAGTTGTTTGTGGTTTCTAAATAGTGGTTCATTTTTGTGTCTGGTTTAATGGTATTTAAGTGGGAGGTAGTCTATTTTGGTGTTGTTGTAGAGGTTGGGTGAAATTTGGGAGTTGTAGTGGTGGGTTATGGGCAATGGAGAGTTGGTGACTGAGTTTGTGAGGTGGTCATAGTAGATGGGGGTGTTGAAGTTAGTTAAATGATAAAGAAGGGCTAGTGTGAATAGGTTGGCTGTGTGGAGAGATAAGGTAGTAAACAGTGTTTGTTTTAGTGGATGTAATGATGTGTGTTTTAGTGAATGTAACATTTTGTGCTTTATTAGTATGTTGAGGTTGTTAGAATGGGACTAACATTGTGTGGTTAGAGTGTGTTGCGAGATGTTGGAGGGGGAGGTGATAGCTGTGAGTTTGTGGGTATGTGGTAGAGCAGGGATTAAATCAGATAGGAGGGTGACTATGTGGGAGGTCAGAGCAGCTGAATGTGTAGGTGGATATGTGTTGTATTGTAATGGTGGGGGAGGGGGTATAGTGGAGATTGGCCTGTTTTGATTACAGGATGTGACAACTGTTAGATGTGCATGAAACAAGAGGGTTGTTTGTATTGATAGCATCAATGTATTGATAGCATTTTGTAATGGTAAAAAGGATAGGGATTGTTAAAAGGTTAACACATGTGTGCCAATGGATGGGTGTTGATTAGAATTAGTGTGGAAATTTGAGCTACTTTATCATTCCAAATTGTACAGGTGGTGATTGGTAGACACGTGTGAGTGGGAGTGGTTAGGTTTAGATACATTTGAGTGATTTAGGGGTGGGAGGGAATAAGGCAGGTTAGGGGAGCAGAGTAAAGCCTGTGCAAAGCGAGGGTAGAACAGAGCGGGCAGAGTCAAGTTCTATAACTGCACAGCAAGGAACAGTCACTTAGACTACGGGGTACTTTGAAAAGTATCTATGCAGCTGATAATTTTGTAGACTAGGAATTATTAGAGAAATAGAAACCTTATGCCAGGATTGAGTATGGAGTAGGAGAAATATGGACAAGTGTATTGGGAAGGAGAAGACTGAGCAAAACAATGATTCTAAACAAACTAGAAAGTATTGGGTTTAGAGAGATCTCTGGTGGGGGTGGGGTTACCAGTAGTGTGCACTCCCTGAATACATTCTATTGAAATTTACAATCATAGAAGTGTTTAATCATTAACATACACTGTAATGTTCTTGTACTTTAAGTAAACTGGCCACAGACTTTTGCAGAAGCTTGCTGGTAGATAACTGCTATAGGGATGCCTCACCGTGTTTGTATTAGCTGACAAATGTAAATGGAAATAAAAAAAAAGAAGATTAGGAAAAGCTGATAAGGGGAGTGCTAGACGAGGTAGGACTGTATTTATAACTAGTGCAATATAAGAAAGAAGTGGAAGGAAATAGATAAAGCAGCCTAGTAACACTACAGTTACGGAGTTAAATTAAAAACTCTATGCAGTAACTAGACACTAAAAATATGTTCAAACAAATACAACAAGCATCTAGGCATACATACAGTGTTCAACCAAGATTAATGTACAATGTCCAGCTTGGCCTGGGTGAAACCGTCACTGTAACATATGACAGTATTACCTGCAACAGAATATATAGTTCAAGGCATTACTACCTATAGCAGCTGAATGTCTGCAAACTATAAGGAATTACATTACATCCCAATTTAAGCATATAGTCAGCAGTTAACTTAGTTTGCTGTTAGTTGGGAATACAGCTGATAAAGCACAGTATCTTCCTTTAAAACAATGATAATTACACAATAGTTTCAATAATATGAGCTAAATGGTCAATAAAGTCACAATAAAAACAAACAAAAAAGAATAATAAACCATCTTAAAACAGTACTGCATAAGCAGAGTTCAGTTTGATACCAAGACCAGGTGTTGAGCATAACCTTTTAAATATATACACTTGTAAATGGTGGCATATCTTACTGCGTATAACAAATAATTAGCACATATTCTGAGAATCTTTGGACTTCTACAGAGGAAAAAAATACATACAACAAAACTTACATGGAGGTCACACTACTGGAAGATGCCAAAACAGCAGGCAGAACAGGCTAGAATAGTGTAAAAATGGCACTGGTCTGAATGAGGTGTATTTGAAATGTTCGGCTAGCTTGTAATTGGAGTTTCTGTAGGGGGGGGTAATATTCACCAAAAGGGAGAGAGAATTACAGATACACTGCTACTAGATTTTACAGTCCTTAGAGAAAAATAAAAGTAATGAGAAAGAGAACAAGGTAAAAAGAAAGGTCTGACAGAAGAGCAGCTAGAAGGAAAGGAAATTTATAACTGAGGAGAGTACAGCAAATTCAGAAGGAGACTGCTAGCTTATGGAAACACTGATGTAAATTCAGGACACCAGCACACAATACACACTCACACACACTCTCACACACACTCTCACACACACGCACTCTCACACACACGCACACACACACACACACACACTCACACAATCACGCACACACACTCACACAAACACACTCACACACATGCACACTCTCACACACATGCACACACTCACACACACTCACACACACACTCACACACACACGCACACGCACACACACACACACTCACACACACACACACACACACACACACACACACACACACACACACACACACACACACACACACACACACACACACTCACATGTGTGCACACACACACACACTCACTAACTTGACATAGTAGATGATACCAAATCATACCTTAAGCACAATATATTAAACCTATAATACTACTTTCCAAACTACAACCACATTGTCAGCTGCCTAAGACCTAATAAATAGATTGATGACAGAACCATGCTAGTCCTCAAAATATCTATCTCCATTACATTTGTCATGCAAACTACCACCATCAGCTTCTCTCATGCAAAATGGATAATATTCAAAACTACAATACGACTTAATGTTCATTACTATAGCTTACCTTCATTTACCTGGCAATGAAAATACATTTCAAAATTATATTTGCTACAACAAATCCTAGTTACTGCCTCTCCATATCTAATATCATAATTTTAGTAGATCTCAATGCTGACATGCATGATATTAGCTGACCTTGTATTTATTTAAATAATATATGAACCAAACCGACCTAATACTAAAATCAGAAATCATACTCTACTGCACCATGTCATAAGCAACATACCTACTTACATAACTGCTTAAAGGTCCTCCCCCAGACATAAATGATCCCTGCACCATAACTCTCTTTATATCTTACATAAAACCTCTATATACACTGCAATTAAATACCTTCAATTTCAAATCACAGGAAAACATCAGGTCTAAAAAAACATCTAAACTACCTAGAGCAGAGTTCTATGTTAAACTGCCAAACCTATGAGGCACTGCTAATAAACTGACATCCTATTCACTCTCCAAAATACCTACTTTTTTCTAATAACTAGACTGCTTAAAGACAGAAATAAACTGTGATTTACTCATGAACTAAAATGTGTCTTAAGGCTGTGAGATCATGCTTGATCCATTTTGAAGACCTTGCAAAATTTTAAGCCCATGAAATACTTATTATCCTATGAAACCTTGCTAAAAGGCCATTAGATGATAGAAAACAGATTACAGTATACTGGAACACGCCTCAGTATTAGTTAAGCTAGAATAATTCTGGGTTCATGTTAAAAACTTCATACGCCACAAAACTAAGAACAAGTCACACTTCCATGGGACAGACCTTCCCAAGTGACCTAGTAAAATAATAACTCACTTGCCATTCTAACCACTACTTTACCTCAAATCACAACGACACTATAGAAAGCCATCTCTTTCTGCACCCTCTTTCTACTTTTTTCAGGTAAATACCAAATAAATAAAAGAACATCTAGAGTAAAATCAATGTCATGCTACTGTAGTCTCCGACAATCTGCAGTCTTCTTTTTTCTTTTTATATTGGTGTAAAGAGCACATAATTTATCAGTTAAGACAATTTTGCAGTCTCTTATTCTTCTAAAACATTATACCTTCTACCTGGAAAAAGACTCAAGTTAAAACCATAACAAAAGTCCCAAAGTATAATTTCTCTTTTCTCATCAGGCCTGCATTATTTCTTCATAAAAAAAACACAGAGAAACACCGACTGCAGAAGCATAACATCCAAAACTGTTTAATAACTCCAGCACCTCGGCTAACAAGCTTTTCAAAGAGTTAACATCACAGTGCCAAAAGCTACACTTAAATAACAAATATCACATCATTAATCAATTAACTAAACAATTAAACACAAACTAATAATTTACAGTTAGTGCAGAAAATCCTTCCACTCCAATTCTTTGTTTAAACCATATGGCACCAAAGTGCACTTTAAAACTACTTCTTTATATAACTGTTTATTTTTAAGTGCAACATCATCTTTAATCAGAACTTGTTCTAAATATGTGCTTTTAAACCGGTACAAGACCCCAAGTGTACTGCATGAAAATGTGATGCCACAGGGCTATCCAAATTTTGATTCTTAATGTCTCTAACATGCTCTTGTACTCTGATTTTAAACATTCTTTTGGTTTCTCCTACATAGAAGAAACCACAGGGCATGAGAGACAATAAACCACTCCCTTAGACACACAGGAGAAAATAGCACTAGGCTGAAAACAAATGCCATTTATTTTATCAAAAGTCCTGACCGCATGAATACAGATAGAGCATTTACCACAGGGAAATGTACCAGGATTTTGTAAAGGAATTGTTAAAATTTCAGTAGGCATAGAGAGCAAATTATGAACAACCATGTCTTTTATATTTCTGGCTCTCTTATAAGAGACAGTAAAGGAGTCAGTTAAATTCTTAATCTCAGACTTCCCCTTATATAAGAATGGCCAGTGATATCTTAAGATTTTTACTAACTCAACACTATAAATATTATAAGTCGTGACAAAATATATCTTTTTATCACTAGTATTCCCTGCATGACTCTTATATCTATTCACAGACTTCATATATTCTGGAACATTAAACACACTAGTGGCATCCCTTCTCAAGCAGAACTATTTATTCAAAGAATTAATAATTAATTCATTACTATATCCCCATTGTTTAAAGGCTATATAAGAATGCAAAATCTCTTCCTTGAGAGACTGAATGTTATTACACAGCCTGTTTATTTTGAGTGACTCATAAGGCAAAGCCTTTAAAATATGCACTGGGTGGCAGCTGTTACCATCTAAAAAATGAGTACCATCATCAAATGTTTTGTGAATCGTTGTAATAATCATATTAGCAACAATATTTAGTTCCAAATTAAAAAAAAACAACAGAAATGCCTTTTTGTACACTATCAAATTGTAAGCCAAAATGGTTTTCCTGAAGAGAAGCTACAAAACAGTCCTCTAGCCATGTACCGCCCTTACATAAAAAAATTAAATCATCAATATATCTATTATAAAGAACAACATACTTATTAAAAAACACTAACTTATAAAGAAACTCTAACTCAAGTAAACCCATTACCAAATTAGCAGACGTGGGGGCAAAGGATGCACCCATTGCTGTACCTTGCATCTGTTGATAGATACAATTGTTATATTCAAAAACGTTATGGGTTAAACTAAAATATAACAATTATGTAACAAAAGTACTAATTGGGCTAGTGCCTAGGAAAACCCTAAGAGCTTCAAGTCCCACCTGATGTATAATACTTGTATATAGGCTCTTGACATCAAGAACCAGTCAGAAAAAAAAAAACGTTCTTGACAAGTGATGGACGCAATATTTTTTAGAAAATGAAAAGAATCTCTTATACGAGAGTCTAAACCAGCAACATACCTAAGCAAATAAGTATGAAGAAAGAGACCCATATTATGTAAAAAAATAATTATCAGCTGCCACAAGTGGCCTTCCAGGAGGGGGGAATAACTTTCTTGTGGATTTTTGGCAGGCAGTAAAATTTTGCCAAACAACTGCCTTCCACTTTACATTTAACTTCCACATCCTGCTTGGAAAAGTAGCCAAGTCTGTAACCCTTATGTAACAAGTCTTTAAAGCTATCTATAGTTGCATAATATTTATGTTCACTAGCCACACGATAGACAGCTTAAACAATTCAGAAACATGATTCATACACGTTAAAATACTGTATATAATGCAACACAATGATTTTTTGACCTTTGTCTGAGGGCTTGATAATAATATTCTTCCTACTACTAAGGCATTGCAGTGCATTCCATTCAGCCTTAGTCAAATTATAACATACTTTAGCATTTTTTTTTAAATATTCAGACTAACCTCAGTAGCATAATTTACCAGAGATGAAAATTCTTGGATGGTATTATTAACAGAAGGGGGAATGAAATTACCACTATGAGGTACCTTAGAAGTATCTAAAAGACAGTAAGCATTAATGTCATCATATGAATCCACTGATGAATTACATGAGAAAAAAAATCACATTCCCCATCCGCTCCATCTGTGTCAATGGAGGGAGCATCTGCAGACAATATCTTAATATTTTCAAAATAATCCAACAAATGTAATTTCCTAGACAGCTTAAACAATTCAATTTTACAGACATATAATTGTGGCAGAGATGTGGAAATAAATTTTAACCCACTCTGCAATACTGATAATTCTGTACAAGACAAAGGGTTACCTGTAATGTTTACAATCAAGTTGTCACCACTGGTAACACTGGTTGATTTTATTACATTACAAACATTAATATAGTAAATATCTTCTTTTCTTACTGTTAAAGTGCTGTCTCTCCTTGTTGCTCTGGAAATATCCACATTTTCGATTATTATTGTTGGTTCCTGGTCTGTTGTAACTCTGAAACTTCTCCTGCATATAATTGGGCTGTTGGGGCTGTGGAAGGGAAGGAAAAGTCCTAGTTTCATTGTCAGATTCCCCAGCACTTCTGTTGACTTTGGAAGAGGCAAAATAAGCATTTACTTGCCATTTGCACTTAGCAGAAGTGGCTACAGAGCCCCCATATGTGTTCTGCTTAACTGTCTTCTTAAAAATGTTCTCCGAGCTGTAATCTCAGAGGTCCCTTTCTAATTTATGAATCTTCCTTTTAATGATGTCACCAGAATTCTCCTCAAGTGAAGCATTCATTGAGCATAGCAACTGCTCAAAACGAGCTGTACCAATTTGTGCAGAGGGTAGAACAAGATACAGAAATGTCTTCCCTTACTTTTCATTGTTTAAGGACATCTCTTGCAAGTAAAATTTGAATCCATTCTTTAACACAATGATGGGCAGCCGCTACCCATCTATTTTCAAACTGTTTATCAGCAGGATCGGTAGCGTTAAAAGGAGTATTGGGGCATTTAACAAAAGACAGACTCCTGGGTGTAATATCAAGATCTAAATATCTCTTAAGCCCCACAATTTTATAATAAATCACATTTTCTTTGTCAAGCAGCCTCTCAAGGGAATAAATATTACTATGAATCTCAGTGGAAAAATTCTTACCAGCCATAAGTCTGCCAACATTTTGAAGTGGATTGTCACCTCTCCTGGATCTACCTTCCTCCAAAAATATTTCCAAGGACACAGAGCTCTGCATGCTGAGCTGAAGTACCTAACAGCACTTCACCTGGTTGGAAATTATTCCTCAGGAAAGACTAAGCAGAAGGCTGTACAGAAATAATAATATAATCTCGAAACAAATGAGGCAACTGCAGAAGTGAATCACTGGCCATATTCACTGAACAACAAAATAAAAAATAAAAATAAAAAAACAGAGAGAAATTGAAAAACACCAACTGCAGAAGCATAAAATTCATTTGTCATCAGGCCTGTATCATTTCTTCCCCACACAAGGGGAGTTTCATGAAAAATAGACTTTTTACAAGCATCAACATACTTACAAGAACTCTGTCATGCTCTTCCTATACCACCATAGGCTCTGGACCCAAAATACAGCAATCTTTATAGGCTCAATCAAAGCTTTTTATTTAATTAGTTGCTGTTTACTCATTGAAGCCCTCATCAATGCTAGCTTTAACCTCATTAAGTACAAATTGGATGAAGGCTTCCATTCTACCAGGCAAGTAGGTGTCATAATTAGAACCGCAGAATATTTTCCATTCATAAAAAGGAGTCACTCTGGGCCCAGTGCAGGCCTCACTCTTCTTTTCATTATATGCACAACAGCTTACTGTTAAAACCTCTGGTATCCCTATAATTCTGTATGCTGACTGACATACAGTTTCACAGCTTTAGCATAGATCCCTCAGCTATGAAACAAATACCTGAGCATCTCACTCCACACTAACCTCCTGGCTAGAAAACAACTAACTGAACCTAAACATGGCCAAAACTAAGGCAGTGATCTTTGAAACTCACAATAAACTTAAATTTACCCTTCCCCTATTTACACACATCTGCTAAGGAGAACAAACCCTTAATGAACGCCGATGGGTTCCAATATTTAAGAATATAGGGCCAGATTCAATAAAGCCTACACTAAGTGTACACAATATGTATTCAATAAAATTATCACATTTTTTGTGCTTTCTAGTCACTCAGAAAGATTACCCTAAATGTACATGTAGTCGAAACCTTGTGGTAACCTTTACGAATCCTTGCCAATATTTAAAGTTGCAAGAATATCAGTAGGAAAACTAAAATTAGGAGGAAGAAGGTGTGTGTTATGTCTGTGTTATCTGTTCACTCCGATTAGTGCACATTTAGTGTACACTTAGTGTAGGCTTTATTGAATCTGGCCCTATGGCTGGATCAAAAACTTGACTTAATTTCAAACTAAGATGAAAATAAATAAACTCTTCTGGGCAAAATGGTCTCTACCTTGCTTATTTAAGAAATTAGAAATTATATAATTAAAAGTATACTCACTTCCTTGTGTTAATATGGTTGTTGTCTAATAGTAGCTTCATTACAAAGAATCAGTCTTTACTTCATGTAACTGCTAACAGAATTTGTCTATTCAGCAACCCATTTCCTTATACAGAACACAACAGCTCTGTTTTCTCAAAGGTCATATGATTCCCAGTGCAGCAGAAATGTGACCTACTCTTTGGATCCCTCATGTTCAAACTATTAAAATTACAATCCTTCCCATATCTTTCTAGAAGACTCTCAGTAAGCAAACAAATTACAATCTAATAATTGTACCTGCCAATGTACCTTTGTTGAAGGTTGTGCGTCAGGGTTGGCAACTCAGCACATAAAAATCTACTGCCAATCATTAGCGGACCGGAGTTCAGCTGTGGCGACCCCTAACTCGGAAAAGCCAAAAGAAACAACAAATTGTAGCTGACAATAACCCCTTGTTATACCTTTTATAAAACTACACCAAGGTGATTGCAGCTTTTCAGTTCTTGCTCTTAATCTATGGGAATCCCTCCCATCTTCCACCAAAAGTATTTATTTTTGAACACATTTTTCTCCACCTGCATATGACTGCCCACAGACTAATGTATTGTCAGCACCCTCATACTTTAACCATCTCAGATTCCCATGCTGTGGCAAAGCCTGGTCTGTGTCATATTAAGGAGGGGGTCTCACATCCAGGAACTTACAGGTAGGCCTGCAGCTTCCCATGGTGGGTTGTCTGGCTTCTTTCTGCCCTCGCCCTCCAAATGGGAAGTGTCAGATGAGGGAGTTTCTACTATGGCTCACAGTGGATATTTTTGCTTGCAAGCCATATGACCCCCTCAAACATGGACTACATCACCCAGGTGAGCATGCAATGGTGTCATGAGAGAAATGCCCAACTTGTGTAGTGACTCATCCTTCCTTGTCAGGCCTCATGCTGAAGCAATGGTTCTGTTATCATGGCCCTAGTATCATCAAAGGACATTGTGATGAAGCTGTGTCCCCAGCACAACTCTTCTTCCTTCTGCCAGAATAGGCAAGCAAGCAAAGCCTTGTCATTCCTCTTCTATCCATTCTTAATGTTTTACCCTTCTATGTTAAAAGAATTGGCTTCCACTTTCATCAAAATTCTTAGTACTCTGAATTAAGAGTTTCCATTAAATGTCATCACACTAAGTCTTCCATTTGCACCTTAAAGAAACACCTAACATAAATGTTACATCCTGTATGATTTTCTCTTTCACAATGCTAGCATTTTTCACCATTTTTACCACAAATACTAACTCTTTATCCTCTGCACTATTGACACTTCTACCTCTATAATAACATGTTCTCTTGCATTCCAACTACTATTACTGCCATGCCCTTATCTCCTCCTTCCTCATGCACTCATAACTAGCCACCCTCATTGTATTCCATAGCATTGTTCAGTTTTGCATTTCTCCTGAATTACAATGCATGCCTTCATTACGGTCCACTCTGCTAGAAATAAAACTTTTTTAGCTATATTTAAGTAACTGAATAAGCATAGCTGAAAACTTTTTCATGAACGATTAGTCTTACACTGTTGTTCTTGGTCTGAAAAAAAGTTCTGTTGAGATCAGTGCACTACTCTTGTAAACAAATTCATGTAAGTAAATAAAATAGAAAAATAAAAGAAGTTTGAAAGGTTAGCATTTTGGATTTATATTCCCTTATGAAGCTGTTAAGATCTGTCAAGCCTAGACTATGTCTTCACTAATCATTTTTTCTTGGTATCAGAAAAATATAAAATAAAAGGCCTTATGTACATCTGGGACTGGCAATTGTCTGATAGCTAATATATCTTGAAGTTGTTAATTAATACAAGTGTTACCTGTACCTGATATTCCTGGGTACTGGATAATGGCTACTGAAATTGAGGGGACCATAATTATGTAGTATAATCTGTAGTAAATATATCCTTTGCAAGGTCATCTGAGGTTATAAGATATGTGTTAATTGTAAACAAAGAAGATATTTTTTCTATTATCTGAGAATTAGTGGTACATGGCAGTGACTTGTAAAAGAATCAGCCACAAGGAAACTGAAGAGAATGTTATGTTACTTTTGAAGGACTTCTATTGTTGTTTGCTGGAATTGCTACATTTTTGTGTTGGTGGCTTTTAGGGTGTTTTCCAAGAAAAAAGAAAAGCTTTACAGAAAAGTCCAGTTTTATCTGAGAATAGGGAAATAAAAAAAAATTGCTGCACATTATCCCTAATCTTATTTTAGCAACTTGTGAAAGGTAGGATCAAGCAAAAGTCCTTCAACCAAAAGGGCATCTACTAACTGAGTACTGCTATATCTGAGATTTTTTTAATCATACAAATCCAGGTAAAACTGTTGCTAAAATGGGTCTATATCAGAACATCGAAGTTTTAAAACTTGGAATGTTCTAATATTGACCCGTTTTAATTGAACACTAAAAATAGCGAAGCTGCAGAACACCGAATTCTTTCCTAGGGAAAGAATTCGGTTGGCCGGTTCTGTGACTTTGATATTTTCAGCGCTGTGGTGGAGATTTACGGGTCGGGTTCAGGTAAGTGTGCGATTGTGTGGTTGTTAGGATTAGGGCGCGGGTTAGGTGAATTAGGTTTAGGGGCAGGTTAAGTGAGTTAGGGTTAGGGCGCGGGTTAGGTGAGTGTGCGATAGTGATGGACTTTAGGTTAGAGTTAACGTAAGTGGATAGATAGTGTATGTATAGTTTAGTGTAGGGTTAGTTGTAGGATTATAAGTTTATGTGTGTGTATTGATGTTTTTTAGGTGTTCTTGTGTTGTGTGTATGTGTTTCGGAATAGCAAATTTTTTCCCAAGGAAAAAATTTGCTGTTCTGAATGTTCGATATTATGTGGTTTAGATATTTTAGGTTCGATTAAATAGCGTTCGCTATTTTCATCTTTCAATAACGTGATATAAATGTGCTAAAACAGCTTCTGTGAATCTGGAATTCTAGAGTCATATCCACACTTAAGAAGACATAACCTTAGCTTTTTGCCTGCAGATTGAGACAGCTTTGTTATCATCACCCTTTCAGCAGAATCTTAGATTACATGACTTATCTTCTCCAGCTAATTAAATATACTACTCCATACATTCACAACTGTAAAAAATCACTATAATAATTATTGATTGTAATGGCTATAAGAATGACAGTATCAGTTCTCTTCCCAAATCTGTCTGGGGGTATATGCATCTTATCACGCAGAAGGATAATAAGGGACAGTGGCATGTCTGACCTTTTTTTGGTATGTTGCAAAATGAATTGCAGCTGCAGTGCTTACCAGGTTTTCTTATAAAAATGTATACCACTCCTGCACCCTATAAGCCTTATGAAAGAAATCAATCATGTTATGCTATAGCAATCTCATCATCACTGCATACTTTAATCTGAGATGGCACAAAGGTCAATAAGACCATGTTAATGGTTCTTTCTTATGGTTTATGGTGCCTTCTAATGAAGCATCATCTGGGAGTGATGCTTAACAGTGTATCTTCATTATAAGTATTAATGTCCAGACCAGTGGATGACCCCACCTGATCTGTGCAGTCTAAAGAAGATTCATCTTCCTTATCTTTATCTGAGCTGGATGATGGAGGAAGAAGAGGAGGGTAAGGGGCCATTTTTGATTTTATTTTCTCAAACTGTCATGATGTGGAAGATCTGAAAGTTGAAACTGCTGATACTAGCTGTCCCAGCCTGAAATGTTTAGTACAATCAAAAGCAGGAACATCTACTTACAGCACAGGAGGTGATATCTGATCCAAACATGCCTGCCCATCAGGCGTCTGGAAATCTGATTCTTGCTTCCCATAACTAAATAGTAGGATAGTACTGGCATTCAGTTCACACATGCTTGCATTATGATTGCAAAGAATTTGGTGAATGGAGCAGTGGAAATGCAAGCAACAGCTAGAAATTTGTGAGTAAATGGGATAGGATTTGTCCCAGTGTGGAAAACAGTATCATGATATGCATGTTTAGAAAATATTTTTTTCACAATTATGAAGCCTCCTTCTTCTGACACCATCCTGATTACTTCTTTATATCTGAGAAATTTCACTATGTCAATGCATTGAGCAACTTTGGTACAGTAGAGAGTCAATTATCTTAATGTTGATTATCTGAAACGTCAATTATCCGAACCAGCCTTCCAAAGTTTTTGGATAGGAAAAATCATAAAGTCTGAATATGTAAACATTATATGTATTCACATGAGCGTGTTTTTTGAGCTTGTAGCCAGCTCATGTGTGAAATATATTCATTATTGTCCACTGAAGTCACTGAATGGTTGAAAAGTGTATCCCTGCATGCAGAAAAAAACTCAAGATTTTAGAACTTTTTTATCCGGTTCAATTATATGTTTGATTATCAGAACAGTTTGATTACCCAAACTATCCTAGGTCCCAATTAGTTTGGATAATTGACTCTCTATTGTATATGCAGTGCTGTGAATAGGATAACCAGGGACATTGAGCAAATATATATGTCCTTGCAGCAGGGGAGGTACCAGAGGACATGCTACCTCACTGAGAATATTAGGTCTGGTCTCCTTAGTCACGGTCTCATCCTGTTGGGAACTAGAGGAAAGATTCATTTTATTTTCCTGTTTTACATTCTGAATGTTTTCATATTTTTTTTCAGTTTAGGTGATTTTGATAGCAACAAGAGAGCCACAAGAAGACAGAGGAGTAGGGGTAATAGACAGATGGGTTCCTATTAGATTGTCGAAACTCCGTTTACGTGAATACGAAGTCATCGACATGCATTGCGCGAAATACGTAATCATCGAACATGCAAAATCGCGAAACTCGAAATGTCAAAGTGTTTTGGTTGGCCCATCTGCGGTATAGCTCCATAAGGTAAGTCTGCAATAGTTACGGACCTTAGGGTTAGGGTGCGGGTTAACGTAAGTGTATAGATAGGTAATGTGTGTAAGATTTAGTGTAGTGTTAGAAGTAGGGTTTTGTTAAATGTATTTATGTATATTACTTATTTTGTTTGGGTATATCTCCATAGGGGAAGTGTGCAGTACTTACAGACCTTAGGGTTAGGGAGGGGTTAAGTGTAGTGCATAGATAGTTGTGTATGCGGGGTTTAGTGTAGGGTTAGAAGTTGAGTTTTGGCGCTTTACTTTAGGGTTAGGAGTAGGGTTTGGTTAGTGTGTGTATGTGGTTTATTTATTTTGTTTGGGTAGGTAGTATGTAGTGGGTGGTGGGGTTGGCCGACTATGAACGTTCGATATTTTAAATTTTGCGGTTTAGTGCATTTGGTATTTTTGCAGTTCGAGTAATATGTGTCACTGTTTTGGTATTCGATGTAATGGATTTTTGTTGTTTTAATATAGACCCAGACAGACGCCTTCTGTGCTGTAAGAATTTTTTTACCTTTCTAGACCTTCTTGCTAATGTCTTTTTGTTAAAGTAGCAGAATTTGTATATTTGTCTATATCTTGATATGGCTTAAGCAGCAAATATGCATCAAAGAGTATGATAAGATAGATAGTCTTGCTTGGGATATTTGACAGGCACAAGGGCATTTGTTCATAAACTTCTCTGGGGATGTCAAAAGAAAAAATGCACAAAAAATAGTTTAATTTTCATACTTATGCAAATTATTCCAGAAAAGATACAATTCTTCAGTACTGCTTAAGATCTAGGCCTATAGAAATGCCCTGGAAAGTGCACAAAGATAACAGATTGACAATTCAGTTCAATGCTAGTAAAGAAAAGAATGAGTAAGTGTGCATGCAAAGCTTCTCATAATGTTAATGGGTTGAAACTACAATCAAGCATCTTTACAGATGGCACACTACTACAAAAAATCTCTATATTACTGGTATTCGACTTCACCTTTATTCTCATTCACAATTCTCACAGTACCAATTCTTATGATGAAAATGTACCCCTTCCTATATCACACAGCAATTGTTGTTTTTTATGCTTCTTCAGCAGCAAGTGATATGATTAAACCTATCATTTATTTATTTTACATTTGTTTATTTTACATTTGTTTACTGGGATAGTCCGACTGGATACATGTCCATTTTCAGCAGAGGCCCAGGGAGAAAAGCTCCAAATAAACAAACTTACACTTACATAGATTACACAAGAAGTTAGATAACATTAGAAAATATAAAACAAAGTGATTATGTACAATGGTTTAGTAATGTTCCCTAGTGGGGACTTGCAATTCTCATGGACAGACACAATTAAAAGCAAGAGACGTCAGATTGGATATAGAGCTTGGTGACATAGTTGCATGTTATGATATTTACAGATTATGCTTTCAGTTTATAACTTAATTAGGGTTGGTACATGGACAAAAAAGCCAGCTCACTTTGAGATACTGTTTGAGGTTTTTTTTTTTTTTTTTTGAAGAGACTTTTGGAGTATTGTAGGGTTATACAGTTTGGCAACAAATTCCAGGTTTTGCCAACAAAGTTGACAAACAGGGATTCACCAGCAGAGTTATTAGCTTTGTGGGTTTGAACCAGTGGTTTGTTGGCTGACCATAAGGATCTCAGGTTGCTATATGGCTTAATAATATTTATAAGTGAGGGGGTATCCTAAGGGTGGTACAGAATTTTGTGCGCTGTTAAGAGTTGATTGAATTGAATTAAGCTGGGCAGTTCTAGCCACTCTAGTTGTTTCAGGTTCTGGCAGTGGTGGGTTCTATAGGTGGAGCCAATGGCAAATCTGGCAATATGGTTGTAGCTATGGGACAGCTTAACTAGTTCAGATTTGTTGAGGTTTGAGAGTACAGGCAAGGCATATAAAAGAGTAGAGAGTAGGTGTGACTGAATGATTGCAGTCCTAGCCAGTGGGGTTAACAATATCTTGTTTCTATACAGTGATCCAAGGTTCTTATTGATGGTCTGCATGGTTTTGTTGACCTATAGGTCAAATTTGAGATTATTGACTGTGATAACCCCTAGACGTTTGGTGTGTTGATCTGGGGAGATAGTGGCACCATTATTAGATGTGACAGAGAATGAAAGTGTGGAAGATCTACTAGTGGGGGGTGAAGAGTAGAAGTTTAGTTTTATTGGGATTCAGCAGTAGGCATTGGTTGGCGAGCCAGTTCTCAATAGTGTTAAATGTATTTTAGGTTAGGATTTGCAGTTCGGATGGGGAGGTGGCTGAGCAGCTCAGAGTGGAATCATCTGCATATTGAATACAGGTAGCTTTAGGGATAGCAGTGTGAAGGTTGTTGATAAAAATAGAGAAGAGCAGTGGACCTAGTATGGAGCCTTGAGGGACACCAAGTGTGAGAGGTAGCTGGCTGGAGAGTTTGCCCTGCCATAGTACCGCCTGTTGTCTACCAGTCAGGTAGGACTGGAACCACTGGATTGCATGCTTATTGAGGGAAATAGATTTTAGAGAAAGAATGAGAAGTTCATGGTTGACCATGTCAAAGGCTTTTGATAGGTCAAGAAAGAGGGCGGAGGATAGCCTATTGTCATTCCTGTTTTGGTTTATGGCATTAGTAAAGGAAAGGAGGGCTGAGGTGGTGCTGTGGTGTGGCCTGAAACCATGCTAAGAGTTGGATAGTAAGTTATTCTATGTAAGGTATTGCATTAGTTGCTTGTGTACACATTTCTCCATTATTTTGGCTAGTGGGGAAAGAATGCCAATGGGCCTATAGTTGGATATGTCTGTAGAACTACCACCTTTATGGAGTGCGTGATGTGGGATATTTTCCAGAGGGAGGGGATAGCACTTTCGGATAAGGTTCTGTTGATAAGGATAGATATGGGATATGCAATGGCATCTGCAACTATTTGTAGGTACTCTGCAAGGAGGAGGTCAGCAGTGAGGGTGGTAGGTTTTAGTTTTTATAAGTGTTTTGATAAAACTAGTGAATATTTGTTGGAAGCAAAATTGGGGGTGATTAGTGGGTAAATTAGGGATGTGGTTTAAGTTTGTGGGGGTAAGTTGATTTGCTAGGGATTGGATTGTTTCAGTGAAAAAGTTCTTATAAGCTCCAGCTATGGTCTCTAGGGAAATATGGGTGTGGTTAGCTGGGATTGGGGTGGTAGAATGACTTGGATGAAGAAGTTGATTTAAGCCTGTCCAGAACTTTTGAGGGTTGTTTTGGCGTTTTTGTAGGAGATTTTGCTAGAAGCTTTTTTTATCTAGTAAAATAGATTTTTTTGTATCATTCCTGAGATGACGATATTTTAGATGGTCAAGTGGGGCTTTAGTTGTTCTCCAACTGGCCCAGGCTCTGTTTCTAGTTTTGATTTTAGATTTGGCATCTTTTGTGAGCCATGGTAACCCAGCCACTGGGGATGCACAAGCCACTGCATTTCTTTGTGCCGGTTCCAAGCCTGGATAAATGTGGAGGGTTGCGTAAGGAAGGGTATCAGGCATACAAATTCTGCCACATAACTTATGGTGCGAAAATTTCATATTTCCATACCAGATCGGTCGTGGCCCGGGTTAAAAACGACCGCCACCAGTACTGTTAGCCAACAGGGTGCTGGCGGAAATTGGGCTACTGTTGGCTGAAGGAGAAGAGGAGGGCGAAGGCATGCCCGAAGGCAGGAAGAGAGGAGGAAGGTTAGGAGTGTAGCAGTGAGGGTAGGAACTTTGACTGTTGGCAGTATGACTGGTATAGAAAGAGAGCTAGATGATATGATGGAGAGAAGGAAGGTTGATATACTGTGTGTGCAAAAGACCAGATGGAGGGGAAGTAAGGCCAGGTGTTTAGGAAATGGGCTCAAATTGCTCTATCATGGTGTGGATGGCAGGAGAAATGGGGTAGGGGTTATACTAAAGGAACAATATGCCAAGAGTGTTTTAGACGTGAAGAGAGTATCTGACAGAGTGATGTTTATGAAGCCCGAAATTGATGGTGTAATGATGAATGTTATTAGTGCATATGCTCCACAAGTTGGGTGTGTGATGGATGAGAAAGAGAAATTTTGAAGTGAGTTGGATGAAGTTGTGGTGAGTGTACCCAAGGGTGAGAGACTAGTGATTGGAGCAGACTTTAATGGTCATGTTGGTGAAGTGAACAGAGGGGATGAGGAAGTGATGGGTAGGTATGGTGTTAAGGAGAGGAATGCAGAAGGTCAGATGATTGTGGATTTTGCGAAAAGGATGGACATGGCTGTGGTGAATACGTATTTTAACAAGAGGGAGGAGCATAGGGTGACATACAAGAGTGGAGGAAGATGCACACAGGTGGATTATATCCTATGTAGGAGGGCCAGTCTGAAGGAGATTGGAGACTGTAAAGTGGTGGCAGGGGAAAGTGTAGTTAAGCAGCATAGAATGGTGGTCTGTATGATGACGTTGGTGATCAAGAAGAGGAGGAGGAGTTTGAAAGCAGTGCCAAGGATTAAATGGTGGAAGTTAAAAAAGGGTGATTGTAAAGTGGAGTTTAGGGAAGAGTTAAGACAGGCACTAGGAGGCAGTGGACAGTTACAGAATAGCTGGGTAACTACAGCAGAACTAGTAAGGGAGACTGCTAGAAAGGTGCTTGGTGTGACATCTGGACAGAGAAAGGAGGACAAGGAGACCTGGTGGTGGAATGAGGAAGTACAGGAGAGTATATAGAGGAAGAGGCTGGTGAAGAAGAAGTGGGATTGTCAAAGAGATGAAGAAAGTAGACATGAGTATAAGGAGATGAGGCGCATGGCAAAGAGAGAGGTGGCGAAAGCTAAGGATAAGGTGTATGGAGAGTTGTATGAGAGATTAGACACTAAAGAGGGAGAAAAGGACCTGTACCAATTGGCTAGTCAGAGGGACAGAGCTGGGAAAGATGTGCAGCAAGTAAGGGTGATAAAGGATAGTGAGGGAAACTTACTCACAAGAGAGGAGAGTGTGTTGAGTAGATGGAAAGAGTATTTTGAGAGGCTGATGAATGAAGAGAATGAGAGAGAGAGAAGGTTGGATGATGTGGGGATAGTGAATCAGGAAGTAAAATAGATTAGCAAGGAGGAAGTAAGGACAGCTATGAAGAGGATGAAGAATGGAAAGGCTGTTGGCCCAGATGACATCCCAATGGAAGCATGGAGGTGCTTAGGAGAAATGGCAGTGGAATTTTTAACTAGATCGTTTAATGAAATTTTGGAAAGTCAGAGGATGCCTGAGGATTGGAGAAAAAGTGTTTTGGTACCTATCTTTAAGAATAAGGGTGATGTGCAGAGCTGCAGTAACTACATAGGGATAAAATTGATCAGTCACAACTTGAAGTTATGGGAGAGAGTAGTAGAAGCTAGGTTAAGAAGGGAGGTGATGATTAGTGATCAGCAGTATGGTTTCATGCCAGGAAAGAGCACTACAGATGCGATGTTTGCTCTGAGAGTGTTATTGGAGAAATACAGAGAAGGTCAGAAGGAGTTGCATTGTGTCTTTATAGACTTGGAGAAAGCATATGCAGAGTGCCTAGAGAAGAGTTGTGGTAGTGTATGAGGAAGTCGGGAGTGGCAGAAAAGTATGTAAGAGTGGTACAGGATATGTACGAGGGTAGTGTGACAGTGGTGAGGACTGCAGTGTGAGTGACAGATCCATTTAAGGTGGAGGTGGGATTACATCAAGGATCAGCTCTGTGTCCTTTCTTATTTGCAGTGGTGATGGACAGGTTGACAGATGAGATCAGACAGGAGGCCCCCTGGACTATGATGTTTGCAGATGACATTGTGATCTGTAGTGAGAGTAGGAATCAGGTTGAGGAGACTCTGGAGAGGTGGAGATATGCTCTAGAGAGCAGAGGAATGAAGGTCAGCAGGGCTAAGACAGAATATATGTGTGTAAATGAGAGGGAGGGTAGAGGAATGGTGAGAATGCAGGGAGTAGAGTTGGTAAAGTTGGACGAGTTTAAGTACCTGGGATCAACAGTTCAGAGTAATGGTGAATGTGGAAGAGAGGTGAAGAAGAGAGTACAGACAGGGTGGAATGGGTGGAGAAGAGTGTCAGGAGTTATTTGTGACAGACGGGTACCAGTAAGAGTGAAAGGGAAAGTCTACAAGACAGTAGTGAGACCAGCTATGTTATATGGGTTGGAGACAGTGGCACTGACAAAAAGGCAGGAGTCAGAGCTGGATGTGGCAGAGTTAAAGATGTTAAGATTTGCACTCGGTGTGACTAGGATGGATAGGATTAGGAATCAGTATATTAGAGGGTCAGCTCATGTTGGACAGTTTGGAGACAAAGCAAGAGAGACGAGATTGCATTGGTTTGGACATGTGCTGAGGAGGGATGATGGGTATATTGGGAAAAAGTTGCTAAGGATGGAGCTGCCAGTTAAGAGGAAAAGAAGAAGGCCTAAGATAAGGTTTATGGATGTGGTAAGAGAGGACATGCAGGCGGTTGGTGTGACAGAGCAAGATGCAGAGGATAGGAAGAAATGGAAAGAGATGATCCGCTGTGGCGACCCCTAATGGGAAAAGCCGAAAGATGATGATGATGATCGTTTGTGAGCCATGGTGCTGCGTTTGATCTAGATTTTATTGTACGTGCTGGAGCATGGGAATCAAGGTTACTTAGGAATTTAGTGTTAAAGTGAGCTATAGCCTCTTCTAATGGTAGATTTTTTAGTTTTGACCAGTCAACTGCTTTTAGTTCATTTAGGAATATAGCAGTGTCAAAGTTTTGCCTGTTTCTAAGTGTTTTATATTTGGTCTGGTGGGGGTTTCCTGCCTTATGTGTTGTGTTATAGGTTAGTAAATGGTCGCTAAGGTCATCAGGGAGAGTGCCAGCTGTGTACATTTGGGGTTGGTTATTAACTAGGATCCAGTCTAGGATACTTTCCCTGTTGGTCAGTTTGTTCATCCTAGTGGGAGAGGTTATGGTCTGTTTAAACACAGATAAGTTTATAGGGGTGAGGGGGGCTTCAGAGGAGCAGGGGTGCCAGTCAGTATTGAAGTAACCAAGAACTATGGTTTCTTGGGGATAGGTAGTGGATAACCAGTATAGGATATCCTTTAGGGTATTTAAGTTGTTACCTGGCAGAATGTAAGCACAGACAATGTTCAAGCATTTGTTCTGGTTAATCTGCAGTTTGGTTATGAGGAGTTCTGTATTCTTGAATTGGGGTGGTTGAATGGTGTCTCTATTAACAGTTAGAGTATTTTTGTAAAGGACTGCTATCCCACCTCCTTTCCTTGTAGTATGGTCTAAACAGTGAATATTATATCCTGGAGGTAGTATCTCATCAGCAGCAGTACTAGGTTTTAGCCAGGTTTCAATAAGACCCATAATGTCTTGGGAATGGGCTGCTAGGAGGGCGTGCAGGTTGGGAATCTTATTGTTAATATTTAGGTGAAATGCTAGGAGGGAACTAGTGGGAGTAGAAATGGGTAGCTTGACTGTGGGAGTTGTGGTAGGGGAGTGAAGCTTATTGGGTGTGGGTGGGCCAGGGTTGGGATGGATGTCTCCATGTGTTATAAGGTTAGAGTCACAGGATATTCTAAGCTTTAGGAGTTTGTTTATAAGTTTTATATAGTCTTTGTCTTTAGGATCATGTTTTGTGGCTTTACAGGGGTGATATTTTGTTGAGGGTGATAGATTCAGTGTGCTATGGATAGTAAAGTGTTTGGTGTTATGTGTGAAGTTGTGGGTGGCTGTTTGACCCTTTGGGTAGTGAATACCATGGTCAAGTTTTTGTTCATAGACAGTAAGATGGTAAAATAGAAATAGTATAGGCAGTAAGGTAATTAGTATTTTTTTACTTGTTTGCATTTTGTTAGGGGGATGGTCCAGTTTTGATGGTTGAGTGTGGTAAAAAGGTGTGGAAGAATGGAAGAGAAGGAAATAAGTTAAGGGGGGAGGGCTGTTCAGTGATGTATGAGGTGCTGATTGGTATTTAGCATGAGGCGAGCAGCTAAATTTATTTTAAATGTAGCACTAGTGGGGGCAGGGAGGAATTGGGAGCAGGGAGGGGAGTGGAGCAAGCCCGAATGCAACAAGGGTGAGCGGAGGGGGGCTGACACTGACTCCAAGTATTTTCTTAGGCTTTTGGTATGTATGGTTGTATGTTTGGCTGTATTTTTAATTTGTTTTTACACCAATTTATAGACTATGTTTAAGCTGTGTTTTATACACTTGCAGGTTAATTTCATAGCTGCAGGGTATAATTTTCAGGACTATATGAGGGAGAGCAGAGTGAAATTACTGTGTTCAGGGTATTATTTTAGGTGTAAGAAAGAAGATACTGGGGGCAAACTAGCTAAATTTAACAATGTGGAGGGAGCCAAATTACTGTGAGAGACAGCCTAAAAGGTGCCTTTAGACCCAGGTCAGCAGTATACAGTACTTGCTTTAAATTCTAATCTATGTTCTGTTTTTAAACACCGACAGCAACTTTAACAGTACAATTTGGTGGAACTTTTTAGCATTAGGAGCCTTATTTAAGGGCTAGGAAGTTTGGTGCTGTTGACCCAGTATGGCTGAATTAAACAGTTTAAGCGGAAAGACTTTAGAAAAAGTAGGAATCTTAGTTAAGTTTGTCATTGAGGGTAGCCCAGTGTGGCTGTCCATTTTATTTTTATTTTTAAAAAAATTCCCAACTGGATTCAGACCTTCTAACTGTGTGAGCCTTTCAGGGTGGGAACCGTGAGAAGCGATAATACCTAATAATAGATATTTAGTGTTAGTTCATCAGCAGAAATAGAACTGTAGCAAAAAAAATTTGATCGATCAGTGTTTCATGCCATATATAACACAGCGACTGAGAGAAAAAACATAATCCTTACATTAATAGTACACTGCACTGTCCTAAGAAATAGTTTCGAGTATCTGGTAGCTAAACAGAATAAGTAAGCAGGATATAACACGTATAAGACGAAACGCTAATCAGGGTCACACTATTCTGCATACAGCATCTTGTATCTTTAGCCTGAAAATAAAGCCCAAATGATAATACCATTGAAAAGTAGGCTGTTTGTACAGAGTCTAGGATTTAAGAAGTAGACTAAATACTGCAACAAAGTTACACTGATCCACAAAAAATTACTTCAGTTTAGCAGCAACAAGAAAGCACAAAATCAGTTGCCTGTTGCATTCAACAAAGTTACACTGATCCACCAACAATCACTTCAGTTTAGCAGCAGCAAGAAAGCACAAAAGCATTTACCTAAACCATTCATCAGCCTCATGTATTAATGCACTTTTAGACATTCAGAGTCAGCATAACATTTCTCTTATTATTAAATATACAGTTGCGTTTAATCAAAGAGTCAGTAACCCAAAATTACATACCAAGTTTACAGCAGGACAGCAGTCTGGGTCGGGATCACTGGGAAGTTTCAAAAATGGAGGTTAATTGAGGTGGTTAAGTAACCTTGGACTGTTAGCAAGGCAGGGGAAGGGGTACATGTAAGGGCCTAACCACACCAGAGGAATCCTCAGAGCTTGTGATTAAAGTGAGAGGCTTTTTTCTTTGTTTTGTATTTGCTTTAAATTCTAATCTATGTTCTGTTTTTAAACACAGGCAGCAACAGTAAGAGGCTTGGTTGTATGTTTGATTGTATTTTTAATTTGTTTTTTGCACCAATTTATAGACTATGTTTAAGCTGTATTTTATACACTTGCATGTTAATTTTATAGCTGCAGGGTATAATTTTCAGGGCTATGCGAGGGAGAGCAGAGTGAAATTACTGTGTTCAGGGTATTATTTTAGGTGTAAGAAAGAAGATACTGGGGCAAACTAGCTAATTTTAACAATATGGAGGGAGTCAAATTACTGTGGGGGGACAGCCTAAAAGGTGCCTTTAGACCCAGGTCAGCAGTATACAATACTTGCTTTAAATTCTAATCTATGTTCTGTTTTTAAACACAGACAGCAACTTTAACAGTACAATTTGGTGGAACATTATAGCATTAGGAGCCTTATTTAAGGGCTGGGAAGTTTGGTGCTGTTGACCCAATATGGCTGAATTAAACAGTTTAAGTGGAAAGACTTTATAAATGTAGGAACCTTAGTTAAGTTTGTTATTGGGGGTAGACCAGTGTGGCTGTCTATTTTATATTTTTTTTAAAAAAAATTCCCAGCTGGATGCAGACCTTATAACTGTGCAAGCCTTTTAGAGTGGGAGCTGTGAGAAGAGATAATACCTAATAATATATATTTAGTGTTAGTTCATCAGCAGAAATAGAACTGTAGCAAAAAAAAAATGATTGAACAGTGTTTCATGCCATATATAACACAGCAACTGAGAGAAAAAGCATAATCCTTACATTAATAGTACACTGCACTGTCCTAAGAAACAGTTTCAAGTATCTGGTAGCTAAATAGAACAAGTAAGCAGGATATAGCATGTATAAGACGGAACACTAATCAGGGTCACAATATTCTGCATACAGTATCTTGTATCTTTAGCCTGAAAATAAAGCCCAAATGCTACTACCATTAAAATAGGCTGTTTGTACAGAGTCTAGGATATAAGAAGTAGACTAAATACTGCAACAAAGTTACACTGATCTACTTTAGCCTGAAAATAAAGCCCAAATGCTACTGCCATTGAAAAGTAGGCTGTTTGTACAGAGTCTAGGATTTAAGAAGTAGGGTAAAAACTGCAACAAAGTTACACTGATCCACAAAAAATTACTTCAGTTTAGCAGCAACAAGAAAGCACAAGATCAGTTGCCCATTGCATTCAACAAAGTTACACTGATCCACCAACAATCACTTCAGTTTAGCAGCAGCAAGAAAGCACAAAAGCAGTTACCCAAACCATTCATCAGCCTCATGTATTAATGCACCTTTAAACATTCAGTCAGCATAACATTTCTCTTATTATTAAATCTACAGTTGTGTTTAATCAAAGAGTCAGTAACACAAAATTACATACAAAGTTTACAGCAGGACAGCCGTCTGGGTCGGGAGCATCGGGGAGTTTGAAAAATGGAGGTTAATTGAGGTGGTTAAGTAAGCTTGGATTGTTAGCAAGGCAGGGGGAGGGGTACATGTAAGGGGCTAACCACAGCAGAGGAATCCTCAGAGCCTGTGATTAAAGTGAGAGGTTTTTTTCTTGCTTTAAATTCTTATCTATATTCTATTTCTAAACACAGACAGCAACAGTAAGAGGCTTGGCTGTATGTTTGGCTGTATTTTTAATTTGTTTTGGCACCAATTTATAGACTATGTTTAAGCTGTATTTTATACACTTGCAGGTTAATTTTATAGCTGCAGGGTATAATTTTCAGGGCTATGTGAGGGAGAGCAGAGTGAAATTACTGTGTTCAGGTATTATTTTAGGTGTAAGAAAGAAGATACTTGGGGCAAACTAGCTAATTTTTACAATATGGAGGGAGACAAATTACTGTGGGGGACAGCCTAAAAGGTGCCTTTAGACCCAGGACAGCAGTATACAATACTTGCTTTAAATTCTAATCTATGTTCTGTTTATAAACACAGACAGCAACTTTAACAGTACACTTTGGTGGAACTTTTTAGCATTAGGAGCCTTATTTAAGGGCTGGGAAGTTTGGTGCTGTTGACCCAGTACAGCTGAATTAAACAGTTTAAGTGGAAAGACCTTAGAAAAAGTAATAACCTTAGTTAAGTTTGTTATTGAGGGGAGATCAGTGTGGCTGTCTGTTTTATTTTTCTTTTTAAAAAAATTCCCAACTGGAAGTAGACCTTTTAACTGTGTAAGCCTTTCAGAGTGGGAGCCGTGAGAAGAGATAATACCTTAGTTAAGTTTGTTATTGAGGGTAGACCAGTGTGGCTGTCTGGTTTTTTTTTTTTTTTTTTTTTGTAAATTCCCAACTTGATGCAGACCTTCTAACTGTGCGAGCCTTTCAGGGTGGGAACCATGAGAAGCGATAATACCAAGTTTACAGCAGGACAGCCATCTGGGTTGGGAGCACTCGGGAGTTTCTTCTCATACTACATTGGTGGTTTGTCTAGTTACAACTGTTATGTGCAAAAAGATAGATAAAACATAATCCCAGTAATCTCCATTGAGAATGTATTGCCTGACTTCTGTCTGCTTTTGAAGATGGAAGTTTTCAGCACATGGATTTTCATTTCCTCACTCTTCATTTATGCTTTTTACTTTGCATCAAAGTAAGCACACAAGATCACAAAATGGAGCTTCACAAAGCAGATGATACCTGCAGGAAGTAAATGTATGGAAAATTAAATCTGAGTGAAAAAATAAAATAAAAGTGAGGGAAATGTATATTTTCTTTATCTGAAAATGATTCATAGCCTCGTCTGAATCAAAATTATTGATGCTTTACAGGGAATCACCAGTCACTAACAATAAGGTTATTTCAGTCCCTTTTAATTTCCTAAATATTTAGGATTTCTTATTTTGTGACAAAAATGGACCCCATTCCTAAGCCAGTTACAACTAAAGTTTTTGAAATAACTATTGCTCCAGTCTTTGATTTAAGAATAATAATTCTGAAATATGGACTGAAATCTTTATAATATAGAGAAGCATGTATTATTTTCTATTAATTTGTTACTGAGGGAAAAATGAAAGCTAATGTCAGTAAATAATACTGAGCATGAGAAGAATGGAAACAGAAATGGCTGCTGTTTCTGTTGAGGTATGAGTCAGAACAAGGCCACATTTGCTAAAAATAGCAGTTTGAAAATGACTCATTAAAACATTTGCGACACTAAAATATTAAAAATGCTGCAGATGGCATGTTTATAACCTCTATTAACTCAACAGGTTGTATATTATTAAGCTATACCATAAACCCAGCTGTTGTGCTGCAAAGACAATATACCCACAGGCCGTCTAGTGCAACTACGTATTGCCCATCTGGATGGGCACTGTAGTGTGCTACTCAGATTGTCTCATGTGTAGGACACTGTCAAATGCTACCTATCAGTAATATATAAAAAAATGCAGAAAATGTCATTATAGGTCAGAGGGGACAGACACTAACATATCAAAATTTATGTGCAGATGAGGCAAGCCTAAAGTAGTTTGTGGAGCACATCTCTTGTGAATGTCTTCTCTGTCCTCTGTTTTATATGTAGTTCTTAATTAGAAAAGATAACAGGCCACTGTTAGTAATACTGTTTCACTTGTTCCCTTGGTATCTGCACTATTGCATTACACATTGAGTGAGTAATTGATCCCCATGATTTAAGTGCAGAATAGCCCAATTTTAAGTTTATGATTTACCCTTTTGCAGACTGTGCATATTTTTTCTTCACTGCTGATTTCCTGAACACCTGTCAGACTTGACATTGTTACTCTTCTTTAATAGACTGCCACTGCACTGTGGTCATGTTTTCTGGTGCAGATATCATTATCTGTGGGTAAGTTGTCATATGTCAGATGCAAAGCAGGGCAAACATATTGCTATCCATCATCTCTGTGGAAATAAGTTGGCATCTTACTGTAAATGTGTAATTCCAGTCCAAAATTGTGAAATTATCTGAAAACTTAACATTTAATAATGAGTGTGAGCATTCTCTTTTTATTATGTTGATTATTATAAACTAAATTTCAAATGTAAGAAAGTGCAACACAATACTGCTGTAACAGTAATGAGCCATTTTTTTGTTGGTTATATTTTTGTTAAAGTAATCAAATTCTTGGAACATGTGGTTCTCATATTAACTTGCACTACATTATGGTTTCCTAAAGGAAATAGATTTATTTACAGATGTTAAATGAGTTCTCCAGCCATAACTTATTACTTGGGAACCATAATAAATAATCCAGCACTTCAGATGTTTGTATGACATAATAGATAGTTAGGAAATGCCTTTAATACTTTATTTCTGAGCCATTCAGTTTACTGTATTACTGTATGTTATGAATGTTATGAAATGTCTATGTAGGAGCAAGTAGGCTCTCATATGCATTTCTAGCATAAATACAGCAACTGGTAGACAATGCACAGACAGCTTTGGTCCCAGAAAACACTTTTCAGTGAAAGCAAAGTTGTTTGTCATATGTTCCAGCAAAATATATAAAAAAAAATAATGAGGTTGCAGAAGGTCACAATGATAGCTTGATGTCGTACAGGAAAAGGTGAATAAACTTTACATGTGCTGTTCTGCAAGGTTATGCATATTCTGCATGCAGTCAGTAACATCTGCAATCCTTGTGTAATACAGATCACATTCTCTGTTGATATGCATCTATTGTATATCTACAGAAGCAGACTAGTGCAGCATATAACATATAGGTTCATAGGTAAGTAATAGGCCAGCCACCCTTGTGGGCCATTTTAAGGCTAGACAGTTTCCCTTTGAGTACTTGAATTAACCTATTTTATTTGGTTAGAGATTATCCTTACCCATCCCATGTTTGATAATTCTATATTCAGTGCCGGTGGTAGGTTATTTTGCACTCTAGGCAAAAGTTATCAGTGTGCCCCTTGTTTTACAAATAAGTTACTTTTTTTAATTGAAATTGCAGAAAAAGAAAACAATGATTTAAATTGACATATTTATTGGCATATTTATCACAAAAAAAATTACACTTGGATTACACAGTCAAAATTTAATTTTTCTTGCCTTCTGCTTCGCAAAAATTTTCACTAAATCCTTCAACTCCAGTGTGGAAGCAAGGTCATATTCAATTGAAATTGTTGCCAAGTCTACAAGTCTGTTTTGCAAATTGTCAAGTGCAAGTAAGTTATGATGAGTTTCAGCTTTGAGAGAAACTAAATTCACCACTTGCCACTGAAATTGGAAGTGTTAGCAGTATTCTTAGGGCAATGAAAACATTAGGTACACAGTCGACCAATTTTTGTTGTACTATGAAGTGAAGTACTTCTTGTGGTGGCATAGACTTTTGAAGTCTTTGAACTACTGTTTGAAGTTTACAGCACAGATCCATAGCATCAATATCGTTGTTAGAATTATGTGTCAAAGCATTTTCAAAATTTTTGCAGTCAGTTAGTATACCCGCAGGTGCCTTTTTGTTGATATTGTATATATAGTACAGGTAACCAAACAGAATATTATGCTGTTTTAATTGTTGCAATCTCTCTTCAATAGATTGGATAGCCATGTCTAAGACAATAGTAAAAGCCTACTTTAAACTTGTGCTTAGAATCTTGCTGTGTCTTGTCTTGAGCTTCATATTCAAACTGACATTTCCATTTTTGTCTCCTCCTTCTAACTTGTTCTGTATCAAAGTTTGGTTGTGTTTCTAGTTCCTTGACAATCTCAGCAGCATCAACCAAAAGCCATTCGAAACCCTTATCACTTCTGCAAGTTAAAAAATAATTCTTAGTTATAGTTATAAATCTGTTGGACTAAAGTGAAGAAACTAGGTGCATCTAGGCAACATTTTGATGCATCATTGAGCATTGCAGGGAACAAAAAAAACTCATGGATTTATGTCTAGAATTCTCTTTTGTACACCATTTTTTTGCCTTTCATATTACTTTTATTATCATGTCCTTGACCACAGGGTCTCAATTGGTAATTCCATTTGTTCAAGCTGTTCAATCAAAGTTTCTGTCATGAAGGAAACTGTAGTTTCCTCTAGTGGAACAAATCCTAAGAAATGTTCCCTTATTATTACCTCAGGCTCAAACATCTCACTATCTGAGGGTTTGATAACATCAACAAAATGTACAATCATTGTCATCTGTTCAGTTTGGATAACATCTGGTGTGCAATCCAAGATAACTGAGTAGTATTTTGCCGATTTCATGAGTGATAAGATCTTTTTTATAGCACCTGCTAAGATATTTATAAGTTAATTTTGAATATCCTTTCCCAAATAATGGACCGTTATTTCTTGATTTTTGACTCTGCATAAACGTTCGTTCACAACAAGGTCAAAAAAGGTTAGCTATTCAACAAACTTTAGAAAATTGCCATTACTGGCATTGTACAACTTTTCATTGGTACCATGAAATGCCAGGTTTTGAGTGACAAGTATTCTGACCAAAGCAATGAAACATTCCAATATTTTTGCCAATATTGTTCTTCTTTGATTTTTTTGCTGGTTAACACTAGCGACTGTGTTTTCTTTTGATAAATGCAAATCAAGTTCTTTCCAGGTCTGATAGTTATCTAAATGAAAATTATTGCTCTCATGTAAAGATAGAATTGCTCAAATGCTTTTTCAATCTTTTGAACCTGATTCTTGTAGGGCCGACGTTCCTTTTGTGTTGAATAACTTGCAGCAAAAACAAAAAAAAAACGACATCTTTTGAAATTTAATATATTAATGATTGATGGTGTACTTTGTCACCATTAGGCAGTAATTTTTGGAAGTGCGTTGGAAAAAATCTTTTTTGCACGTCTTTGGGAAAATCATATGTAATAATCTGCTGTGGTCCATTTTGTACTAAAATTTGTTGAAAGTTATCATTGCAATGAGAAGGCCAGTTTGCTGGGTCACTATGACCTAGATTAGGCGCAGTAGCATCTTCTTTTTATTTTTTCCATTATTTTCTTTTTTTCTAATTTGAGAAGCATCTGTTTTTGGATCAACATCATTTGTAATAGAAGGAAAACATTCAGCATTCGATGTTTCACTGGGAGAGTGGTTATCTTCCTGTTCTTCAGTTATTTTTCATGTACAAACATATTTCAAGAAAGAACCCCCTTGCTTTGCTAGTTCCTTGGCTTTCTCTGCTTTTCTTTTTTGGTTCTGAGCTCCAGATGGTCATTTTGTATCGGCCATAGCTAACTATAAGGTGACAAAATGTAATGTTTATTATGTTACCTCTAAAGAAGTGTAAACTCTAATAATATATATATATATATATATATATATATATATATATATATATATATATATATATAAAATCTATACACTAACTATATATATATATATATATATATATATATATATATATATATATATATATATACTAACTTTAAGGCCAGTCAACACAATTAATTCGCAAACACCCCCCCCATTACATAACTAAAGTAACTGTTTTTTACCTGTCAGAATTAGGGTACAAATAATAGTAACAGTTGCATTTCGTACTTGCATCGCTTTCATTTTGTTGACAGAATCATTAGCCACAGCTTGTGTGTGCCAGCCAAATACACACAGTAAAGTGCAATTTCCCTTAAGAGCACACAGAGATCGCAGTCAGTCTGGGGCTGGTTGCTCCCTTGCTCTCCAGGTCCGCAATAAGACTCCCCACTGGCACAGCTATAGGGTCCAGATCTCAGCCTAGCTGGCAAGCTAACCTCCAGTACCCTCTCTGTCCAACCAGTGCTTTGTATCCCTGCCCAAGTAGCTGACACACACACACACTTTGAGATAAGTATTTATACAACTTCACAGACACTCCTGGGAAAGGCTGACACAGATTCTCCAGCTGTGCCCCTATACCCAGACTATACGGTAGTAATTCTTGCCACCACCAGCTAATAATTATCAGCTACCCAAAGGCCCTTAAAAGGGTGTCCAATTATTAATGTGCAAATATTATTATCCAATTGGTAAGTGTGGCTAAACAGTCTTAAGGCTTATTAGAGTGGCTTTGTACAATAAACTCTATAAATATGCAATGTACTCTAGAAATTAATTTATCTCTACATAAACCTGCCACAGTTGTAAAGGGTTTAAAATGTTTAATAATAAATAATAAAGACTCAAGACAATACTGCTACAATACAATGCTACTCAAGAGTTCAGAGATCACACAGAAACTTAAAACAATACAGTAGGAAAGTTCTGATCTGAATACAGAAAAAACACTTAGTCTAATCTTTATAATTCCTGGCTACTTCTAGGAGAAAACACAATTCTAACATACTACTTACATAAAGAGAGCATAAGTCAGTGCTGAGTTAGATGTCCAAGATCAAAATGCTTAATAATCTCTGGTTCTCACTGTTTAAATTGAAACTGCCGTTTTGTTAAACATTACATCATCTTTTACACCTTCCTGGTTTCCAGGCCACACAGAAACTGCATTTACATTCTTTTACACTTAGAGCAATAAAGGACATTCCACATGTAAATTCTGGTCATTAACTTTAGCCTTAAAAAATAGGCAAGAAGCCTTCATCTAGCCAGACTGGAGGAGACTTGTAAAACATCAAAGGCAGTGATGAAATAATTTTAATTTCAAATGACCAACAAGAAATGCTTGACTTAGCTTTCTTTACAGCAGATGGCAACGTTGCCACATTGTTTTAAGTTCAACATTCACAGTATTTACAAATAATAGAATTATGTACCAAATTCTATTTGACTAGGCTGGCAGCCTTCACCCATCTCTACCAGTCTTCACATCTCTTCACCCATCTCTACCCAATATTCACATTCCCCTCCCCCCCTGGAGAACTCAAGCTAGTTTTTCAAGTGACCCTTGGGAAATGCTGCTTGAGAGGGATAGGTCTATCTGAGTGTACCTCACCCCATTCCCTGTCTTAAGAGCCCATCTGCATTGGCATTGCTAACCCCACTGCGGTGCTGCACTGACATATCATGTGCTTGCAACCCCAGGCTCCATCTTAGTAACTTGGCATTTTGCTGGCTGGCTCTGTTTAACCATGTTAGGGGGGTTGTGATCTGTCATAACAGTGAATTTCCTTTCATTTAGATAAGGCTGAAGTTTCTGCAGTGCCCACAATATGGCTAGACATTCCTTTTCTACAGCTGCATAGCATTCCTCCCTAGGTTGGAGCCTACGACTGAGATAAACCACTGGGTGCTCTTCCCTCTGTGAAGAAATCTGGCTAAGTACAGCCCCCACCCCATGGTTGAAAGCATCCACTTGCATAACAAATTCTTTGTTGTAATCTAGACTGGCTAACACAGGGGATCCTCCCAAATCTCCCTTAAGCTTTTGGAATGCCTGCTCACATGCTGGAGTCCACACTACCTTATCTGGCCTGTTCTTCATTGTCAGGTCTGTGAGGGGAGCAGCTATGGTACTATAACTGGGAACGAACTTTCTGTAGTTCTTTGCTATCCTTAAAAATGCCCTTACCTGCTTTTTGGTAACAGGTGCAGGCCATGCCCGAATAGCTTCCACTTTTACAGGTTCTGGCCTTATCTTACCACTCCCCACTCTATGTCCTAGGTAGGAGACCTCCGCCATACCCACCTGAAATTTGCTCTGTTTAATGGTCAACCCTGCCCTCTGTAGTCTACCCAGGGCCTCCCTGACATGCTGAAGGTGCTCTGGCCAGGTATGGCTGTAGATGGCAATATCATCTAGGTAAGTAAGGGCAAACCCTCCTGCTTCCACTAGGATATTATCTACCAGCCTCTAGAAAGTTGCTGGGGCATTCTTCACCCCAAGGGGCATTTTTATGAACTCATACAAGCCAAAAGGAGTCACAAAGGCTGACTTCTCTCTAGCACTGTGAGTCAAGGGCACCTGCCAGTAACCCTTGGTAAGATCAATGGTTGTAAGATACTTAGCCCCACCCACCTGCTCTAGGGCCTCATCTGTCCTAGGCATGAGGTAAGCATCCAACTCTGTGTGACTATTTAATTTCCTGTAGTCCACACAGAACCTGGTGCTGCCATCCTTCTTTAGCACCAGCACCACTGGGGAGGCCCAAGGACTGTTGGACTCTTGAATCACTCCTAGTTCCAACATCTCCTGTACCTCATCCCTCAGAGTCTGTTTGACTCTCTCAGGCACCCTATAAGGGGCCTGCCTAATAGGCCTTTGGGGTCCTATATCCACCTGGTGCTGCACCAGGTGGGTGCACCCTGGTTTCCCAGTGAACATGTCCCCAAATTCCTGCAACACTGCTCGGATTTCCTGAACCTGGGTAAGAGATAGTTGCTGGGACATTGCTACCCCTTCCACTGAGGTGTCAGCCCGAGCCTCACTGAGGCGATCAGTCACCAGATCTCCCTCAGATTCCTCCTGCAATCCACTGCAAATGCACAGCACAAGGGCCTCCCTATCATGGTAAGGTTTCATCATGTTAACATGGTACAATTTGTGCTCCTGCCTTTTG
This sequence comes from Protopterus annectens, assembly GCF_019279795.1. Classification (NCBI taxonomy): domain Eukaryota; kingdom Metazoa; phylum Chordata; order Ceratodontiformes; family Protopteridae; genus Protopterus; species Protopterus annectens. The sequence goes on along the minus strand of NC_056735.1, from coordinate 638,084,252 downwards.
CCTAGCAGTTCCACCATGTAGTTAACATCACTTACCTTTCTTACCACCTTGTGGGGTCCCTCCCAAGCTGCTTGCAGCTTGTTGTGTCTGACAGAAATGAGAACCATTACCTACTGCCCCACAGAATACTCTCTAGCTCGGGAATTCCTGTCATACCACACCCTTTTCTGATGTTGGGCTTCTGCCAGATTCTCCTGGGCCAAGCCCATGAGTTCTCTGAGCCTTGCCCTGAGGTTTAGGATATATGCTACAACAGGCTCCTTGTGAGACTCACACTCATCTTCCCACTCATCTCGAATTAAATCTAGAGGTCCCCTCACCCTATGCCCATACAGCAATTCAAAGGATGAAAAACCTGTGGATTCATAGAGAACCTCTGTGTAAGCAAACGACAGATGAGGCAAATATTTGTCCCATTCCCTCTTAAACTGATCTGCAAATGCCCATAGCATGGACTACTTAATTGTAGAGTTTAACCTCTCAACAAGACCATTAGTCTGAGGATGGTAGGGGGTGGTCTTCATGTGCTTCACCCCACATGACTTCCACAGACAAGCCAGCAGGTCTGACATGAAACTGGCACCTCGGGCAGTCAGTATTTATTTTGGGAAACCTACCCTGCTGAAAATCTCTAACAAAGCATTTGCCACCTTATCTGCCTCAATGGAGTAAAAAAGCCACCACCTCAGGGTATTGTGCAGCATAATCCACTACCACTAGGATATACTTTTTCCCTGTGGAACTTGGGGTACTCAAAGGACCCACAATATCCATAGCTACCCTCTGAAATGGCTCCTCAATCACTGGCAAAGGCATCAAAGGAGCTCTCACCTTGTCTCCTGCCTTGCCTACCTTTTGGCATTGCACACAGGTCTTGAATTACCCTGTTACATTTCTGGAAATTCCAGGTCAATAGAAGTTCTGCATAAAATGCCTCTTTGTACATTTTATGCCCATATGACCTGCAAAGGAAATATCATGGACTATGGCTAGAAGCACCAGACGGTAGGCTCTAGGCACTACCAACTGCTGTACTCTTTATCCTCTTCTAGCCCTCCCTTAGGGGTCCACTCTCTGTATAGTAACCCTTTGTCCCAGTAGACAGATTCCCCTTTTCCTTGAGAATCAGGTGCCTCCCTAGCTACCTGCCTGAGGCCTTCCATGGTATGGTCTGAGAGCTGAGCCTGTCTCAACTCTCTCCTTGTAACCCTTCCTAGCTCCCCTTCCACAGGAAGTCTGGCATCCTCTGACAGTGGTGCCTCACTGTCAGCCTGGTTACTACTACTCATCTCTACCATTGCAATCACTCTGTTCAAGGGACCATCAGTACCCACAAGCAGCTGTGGCTTAACTTCAGTCTCACTGCTACAATGTAGCTCACTCCCTTAAGTAACCACCTCACCAGTCCTGGCTTCAAGTATGCAGTCTGTCTGGGTCTCCCCCAGGCTAACAGACCCACATGCTTGTCTCCTAGCCTGACTGCATGTAACTGCATAAGCACATGGTACTGCCTCATCCAAATCCTTCCCTTTCAGGAAATTTGCAGGATGGTAGTTTTGTACCCCTTTTGTCTCAAGACAACCTACTATTGACATTTTGTCTTTCCACTTACTGGCTCCCTCACCTTTGGGTCTCCTCCTTGCCTCTGTGGACACCTGTATGCCACATGGCCCCACTGGTTGCATCAAAACATTTAACCCTAGCTTCTGGATGTGTACCTGGACTAGTGGCTTCCTCTGCTACTGGCAGATTCGGTTGGGGCAGTCTGTGCTGTCAACCATGGGTTCCTTTAGACCCATGAGCAGTACTGGGGGTCCCCTTCCTGTGCAGGGCTGCCCTGCTGGTCAGGTATAGGTCTCCCTTTTTCCCCAACTCACCTGAAGTAGCACATTGTCTATCAGCTATCCAGATCCTAATGTCCTCAGGCAAAGTGCTAAGGGCTTGTTCCCTCACCAAAAGGTCTGCCAGCCCTTCAAAAGTCGTGACCTGACATCCACTTACCCAGCTATGAAAATAAGTGCTCAGTTCAGCAACATATTCACACACACTTTCATCTGCCTCGGGTCTATGCTCACGAAACCTATACATTTCAGGTGTTAGCTTAAAACATTCTAAGAGGCATTTTTTGCAGCAGTATAATCAAAACAAACAGCGTCAGGCATTTTTGTCTAGAAAATTACAGCTTTCCCATGGAGTAAGGGGTCAGGAACCATACCCAGAGCTTTTGGTTTAAACTATACTGTTTGCATACCCTCTCAAACATATGAATGAAACTATCAAAATTATCCCCTCTTTAAATTGCGGAAGAAATTTACTGACGTGTTGTGCTTCTGGGGTCCAGTTACTCCCTTCCCCATTACCTCCATGACTCTGGCGAAGAGTCAGCAATTCCCTTTCATGCCTCCTCTGACTCTCCTTTTCTTCAGCTTCTATCTCTAAATGCCTGGCCTCCGACTCAAGTCTCTTTAGCTCCAGCTGGATTTTTAAGTCCACTGCAGAATGTTTGAGCTGTCCATTCTCCGAGGATATTGTATCTCCACTGCCAGTCTGATTGTCCTAGGATATTGTATCTCCACTGCCAGTCTGATTGTCCTTCACAGAAAAGTTGAGCTGTCCATTCTCCAAGGATACTGTATCTCCACTGACAGTCTGATTGTCCTCCTGGATGCTGTTTTCTGATGCAGCTGTAACCAAGGCTGCAATCAGGTCTGCCTTGCACCAGTCCCCTAGCCTGGCACAACTCCACCAGCTGGCTCCTTGTCAGCTTTCCATACTCCTCTGCTGACATGCTGCCTGCTCACCCCGACTAACTAAGCCAACCAATGAAATAAAACAATTGTGATCTGAACTCTGAATATTCACTGCATGAATGATTTAGAGTACAAAACACCTTCAGAGATCACTGTACATAAGCTACAGGATTCATTCTACCCACACCACTACAAGCCAATTAGTATTTGCCAACCAATTAATATGTGATGTGGATATTTCACTAATGCCCACCAATCAGTATGTGTAGTGGATCCCACCACTGCAAACCAATTAATATGAGGTGAATATCCCACCACTGCCACCAGTTTAATATGTGACACCCATGCCCTGGCCCAGCAATCAAAGAGCCTTAATCCTCACCACTAACACCAGAGAGGGCACCTCATATATGAGGAAAGGATAACAAATACACACAGTAAAGTGCAATTTATCTTATGTGCACACGGAAATCACAGTCATTCTGGTGCTGGTTTCTCCCTTGCTCTCCAGCTCCCCAAAAGACTCCCTTCTGGCACAGCTATAGGGTCCGGATATCAGCCTAGCTGACAAGCTAACCTCCAGCACACTCTCTGTCCAACCAGTGCTTCGTGTCCCTGCCCAAGTAGCTGACACACATGCACACTTTGAGATAAGTATTTATACAACTTCACAGACACTCCTTGGAAAGGCTAACACAGATTCTCCTGCTGTGCCCCTATACCCAGGCTATACAGTAGTAATTCCTGCCACCACTAGCTAATAATTATCAGTTACCCAAATGGCTTAAAAGGTTATCCAATTATTACTGAGCAATATTATTATCAAATTGGTAAGTGTGACTAAACAGTCTTAAGTCTTATAAAAGTGGCTTTGTACAATAAACTCTATAAATATGCAATGTACTCTAGAGCTTAATTTATCTCTACATAAACCAGCCACAGTTGAAAAGGGTTTAAAAATTCTAGGAGAAAACACAGTTCTAACATACTACTTACATAAAGAGAGCATAAGACAGTGCTGAGTTAGATGTCCAAGATCAAAATGCATAATAATCTCTGGTTCTTACTGTTTAAATTGAAACTGCCATTCTGCTAAACATTACATCATCTTTTACACCTTCCTGGTTCCCAGACCACACAGAAACTGCATTTGCATTCTTTTACACTTAGAGCAATAAAGGACATTCCATATGTAAATTCTGGTCATTAACTTTAGCCTTAAAACAATATTTAGGAAACCTTCATCTAGCCGGACTGGAGCCGACTTGTAAAACATCAAAGGCAGTGATGAAATAATTTTAATTTCAAAGGACCAACAAGAAATGCTTGACTTAGCTTTCTTTACAGCAGATGGCAATGTTGCCACGTTGTTTTAAGTTCAACATTCACAGTATTTACAAATAATAGAATTATGTACCAAATTCTATTTAACTAGGCTGGCAGCATTCACTCATCTCTATCAGTCTTCGCATCTCTTCACCCATCTTTACCCAATCTTCACAATAGTAAAGAAAGTCATCAACAGCCCCCAGAATACAGAGACCACCAGTATCTGGTTGACCATACAAGAAAGTGTATTACAGTATAAAAAAAAGAAAACAACAGTCTCCAAAAAACTGCATCACCAGTATCTGGTCAACCTTGCCAGCATAGTATAAAAAAGAAAGTGATCAACAGCCTCCAAAACACACAGACCACTAGTATCTGGTTGACAATTCCAGTGTATTACAAAAAAAAAAAATCATCAGTCTCCAAAACACATTGCATACATAGTATCTGGTCAACCCTGCCAGGATAATTTTTAAAAAAAAAAGAAAGTCATCAACAGCCCCAAAAACATGCGCACTACCTAACCTTACCTACTACTGGTATCTGGATGACCATGCCAGGAGTGTTAGAAAATCACAAACTGCCCCCAAAACAGCCAACCCACTGCAGATTTCATCTTCTACTATGATCTGGTTGAATATGCAAAACTCCAGGCCCAGGGTGTTAGAAACAAAGAGCAAATATATTACCAGTCCACCTTTTCATTTTAAAACATATATGGTTGATCCTGCCAAAAATAATAAATGATTAATAAATTATCTGGTCAACCCTGCCAGGAAAAAAAAAATATAGAAAATATCTGGTTGACCCTGCCAGAAAAAAAATGCAATATGTACTATCTGGTTGGCCTTGCCATGAAAAAAATGCAATATGTATATCTGGTTGGCCCTGCTGAAAAAAAAAAAAAACAGTCAGAAGAATTAATTGCTTCTATTGAACAGCACTGATATACAGTGCAAGTGTGGAACATAAGTCCCATATGCATAGTCAGTACATCAACAGATGTGGAAGAACAGGTAACAACATGGAGGAACACTACGAGCTGTTATACAAAGACAGTATTTAAAAAAGGTGAACAATTATTTTCTTAAATAATGTCATTGTATAATAGCAATAACATACTTGTGAGTGTGGTTATATGAGGATTTACCCATGGTTGGCTTTGTTTAATCAAACCATGCCAATTGTTGGATAAATCCTCATATACCCACACCCACTCGTCGGTTATTGCTTAAAAATCATAAAGGAAAAAGTGTGATTTCTAAAATGAGGAGGCATCATAAGTTAGGGGATGGAAATAGTTTTATATTACAAAGACTGGAATTGCAAACAACTCCCCAGGGCAATAAAAGTAAAAATATTGATTTTTAAATATGTTTTTGCCCCTTTGCCATTGGGTGCAGTGACCCTGGAAGTAGTTTATACAGAAGAGGAAGATGTCTACAGAGAGAAGTAAACAAGTACCCCTTATCTATTAACTTTATGCCTTCAGGCAATTTTTTTAGATTCATCCTACTGACATCTCTAGGTATGTAATATTACCTGCCCATATTTATGTTAATAATTTCAAAACAATGCCGCATGCAGACAATTAAATAAATTAATCTTAAGGCCTACAAGTTGGATGATACAACTGCACTGATACTTGACCTCTGTCTAGTGCAAATAAAGAAATATTAAATGTTGTTTGTATATTATTTATTGATATTGTCCTAATTTTCTTATTTCTCTAAACATCTCAACATAAAACAGACAACGCTGCTTAGTCTCATATGAAAACTCACACAGCTGGATGAATAAAGGATGTTTACAGTTGCTGAAAATCACTGCCAGTTCAGTTACTAGTGGCATTCCAGCACTGGTTCAATGTGTGTGAGATTATTTTTCTATTTCCCACAGTTGCACAACTATGGAGTTAGTATATGCAAATAAGGAAGGTGTGGGGTAAATCCCTTCACATAGGGGGTTCAGGGATACTCCCCCACAAAAAATACTTTTTGTTGGTTTCATCGAGCTAAAGATTTGACTAGTTTGTTTCATCCAGCTGAAGCTTCAGAAATGTAGGGGAAGCAAATATAGTTATTTTAGACGGAATTTGTGAAGATGTAATATCCTGCATACAATAGAGAGTAATATAAAAGCAGAAAACTAAACTTCTCTTGAGGATTGACCTCAGTCACAGAGGAAATCATGACTGTGGATATGCCCTACCTAAACAAAAATACAAAATATTTACATAAATAGAAAGAACTGGAGTAAATATGTATTATTTATGTGTTCACTGTGCTTTGGCATCAGTGTTGGACACTACTGGACACTGCCTATAATACAGACAGACCCTGGCAAAAAACTAAACAACATTAGCAGCTTTATCATTTCCAGTGCAATATTTTATAAACTAAGAAATTAGACAGTTTAGCATTATAACAAAAAACACTGTGATAAAGAATATTACTGAAAAATGAAGTTTGAGAGCATTTAGTGACATTTTATTAATTTATTTTATTGCTTTATTTTTGTATATCGGTTCAAATACAGTTTGATATGAATTATAACATAATATTTGATATTTGTAGAGAGGGAGAGGGAGAGAGAGTTCTTGTTACTTTTTTGTAGTGTAACATACAGGAGTAGATAGAAATAAAATGACAGTATTCAAGAGTTACTTATATTACATATCATTAAAAAACTGCTGGAACAAATTTCAAATAATACATAAATAATATATAAATCAAACACACACACACACACACACACACACACACACACACACACACACACACGCACACACAAACACAGGAGATAGTTTAAGGCAAATGGGCCACTTAAAAGCCTTAATGTTTTTGGACGTTGTTAATACATGTACCATTACTGAAATATGGTGTATAGATACAAAATGCATATCACAAATTCCTGGGTATACCTCCTTTTATTAAAGCTGCATATTTGATAGGGTAGGTGGCAGTGTCTCCATGCTTGTAAAGGAATGTTTAAAATGAAGATTGCAGTAAGTCAACTGTGGACTAGTATTTATTCATAAAATAATTTCAGTGGCACTGAAAAAAATATTACTGAATATTACTGAAATTTACTGTTCATACGGCATGATGATTTCTGACAACACACTCCAAATGAGCAGTTCTATTTGCTCAAACATTGGCTGAGTAAAGTATTGACCATCAAATAAATAAGCTGAAATAATATTTGATCATGCTACTTAAAATAATTTTGAGCAAATAATATGAAACACAAGCAGGGATGGCAGGAATTTAGATATCATAATAACAAAACTAGGAAAGTTTGGCTCCCCATCCATGGCCATAACCACTTTAATTAACACAGACCATAATACCATAGCCTTTAACCTAAGAGTAAAATCAAACTGTGTCACACCCAAACTGTTCTTTCTAGAGTTTACCATTGGAATCTATGTTGCAGATAATAATAAAACATTGTTATTATCATCATTGTCATCGTCTTATGAAACAGACTAGGCAAGATCTGTCACTCATCTTGTCAGGATAAAACATATTTGAGAAATAGTCCATATACTAAATGATAGTATTCAATGACATGCAAATTACAGAAATGATCTTTTGACATGCAGTTATACAGAACTAATTATTTGACATGCAATCATACAAAATTAGACACATATAAAACAATCACATGTCCAGGTTGCTCTTTATTTTACACTAGGTCTGGAAATAAGACCTGATCATGTAACATAAAAGTCAGAATTGGATCTAGCAATGGGGACTGTCTTCAATTAATGTTCAACTTTGGGGACAACTGGGACATCATCAGGAACAGGAATGGATACTGAGACATGTTCCTCTGTATGAACATTGTCAGGGTTGCTCTGAGGTCTAGAGTCTGTATCACAGGTATGGTGCTGCAATATTGTTTCTGACACAGGAAGAAGATGTCTGCAGTTTCTCCTGTATTCTATACCCTCAGATTCCACTAAGTAGTCACCAACAAACTAAAACTGATAGGCAAGGCTGTTCTGGTTTGCCTAGATAGAAGTCTCTGAGCAGGCCAGCCAAGTAGGTTGTTACGGGATATTTTTCTGAGATTAATTAAATTCAAGATATTGGTATTGTCACACTTTGACCTCGGTAGTAGTTCCATTGCACTCTGTACTGCACATTCAGCAAGGCCATTTGTCGGTATTCAGGACTACTAGTGACATGAATAAAGTCTCACTCTTTTGCAAATTTCTGAAACAATTCACTGGTAAACTGAGAACCACTGTCAGAAATACATTTGTGTGGACTACCATGGACTGAGAAATTACATTTCATCTTAGTAATAACAGCACTGGAACGTTAGGTTAGGTAGCAAATTGATCTAAAACCAGTTCGAATAAGAGTCCACCAACACTAAATAATGATGATTGTTCCACTCAAATATGTCAGTTGCTACTGTTGATCAAGGCAGTTCAGGAATTTGGCTTAACTGAAATGGCTCTTGTTGCAAATGTGGCTTAGTACTGTTGCACACCAAACAAGAAGAAAGCACGTTATCAATGTTTTTTAATAGAGAAGGCCAAAATACTCTCCTCTCACCCTTCTTTTGGTCGAATTGGTACCGGGGTGGCCACAATGCAAAATCTGAATGTATTCATGCTGTAAAGAAGTAGGAACAACAACTTTTAGACCTTTGAAAATGGTATCATCTTCTATCAGCATCTCATCTCTGTATGGAAAGTAAGGTTGCACTTCTGGTGGTACACAGGATTGCTTTTATGGCCATCCTACATTGTTGGAGTGGTGGAGCTTTTGCAAAATTGGATCAGTCTTTGTATGATTTCTCAGCTCATCAAGTCTCGCGGTAGAAAGATTATGCACTTGCATAACATCAAAGTCAAAATTCTCTGCATCAAGCTGTTCTGTGGTATTTCTGGGTGATTTGGATAAGGTATCAGCCAGATAAAGAAGTTTGCCATTTGTATAGACCATTTCAAAATTATACTTTAGCAATTTGAGCATCATTCTTTGTAGTCATGCTGGAGCCGAATGCATAGGTTTCTTTAAAATAGTGACTAGAGGTTGATGGTCAGTTTCTGTCTGGATAGCTTGGCCATAAATATAATCATGGAACTTCCAAACATGTGAACACAATTGCCAAAAGTTCCTTCTCAGTTTAAGTATACTGCATCTCAGTTTGGGTAAGAGTTTTAGATGCATAGGCAACAGATCTGCCCTCTTGAAGAATAATTGCATGAAGACTGAACTTTGAAGCATCACAGTTCTGCTGGTTTGTGGACATCATAGTATCTTAATGTAGTTGGTTAGCAATTTGCTGTTTGAGGTTGTCAAATGCTCTCTGGTATTGTTCTAGCCATGACCATGCAACATTTTTGTGTGTCAGCTCCCTCAAAGGTGCTGATAACTCACTAAAGTCATGGATAAATTTGCTGAAATAGTTAACCATACCAAGAAAGCTCTGTAAATCTTGGACATTCTGTGGAGCTGGCATCTCAAGAATGGCTGCTTGCTTGGAAGGATTTGGTCATAAGCCTGTACTGGTAAATAAATGACCTACATAAGTAACTTATGGTAGTCTGAATTTGCATTTCAGAGGATTGAGCTTTAAAGTTACTTCACACACTCTGTCCAGAACTTTCCTGAGGTTTCTGTCATGCTCTGCTTCACCATTACCTTCAATCAGTAAATCATCAATTATTATTGCACATGAGTAGCCTGAAAAAATGTATTCCATTGCACGCTAAAAGACTTCACTGACAGAATTTATTCCAAAAGGCATCCTGTGGAATCTGTATCTACCAAATGGGGTACTGAATATAGTTTGTAGTGAAGATTTGTGAGAAAGCATTACTGCATTACTTGCCAAAATGAACTCTGCATCTAAGACAGAAGAAACAGTGGTATTTGGCATGAGGGTTGCAATTTCCTCAACTGTGCACATAGAATATTGAGGTCTTTTTAATGCCTTGTCCAAGTCTCTTGGGTCAATGCATATTCTGAGTTCATCTGAATTTTTCTTATGAGCAGCTACCATGCAAGAAACCCATTCAGTTGGTTCTGTGACTGGACAAAGCACACCTTGCTGCACCATTTTGTCTAACTGGACCTTGACCTTGTTCTGCATAGCTGTTGGAACTCTTCTTGTTAGTCTGACCACTGGAATGACCTCTGGGTCTACTTTCATGGAGTATACAACTGGAAGTTTGCCTAGCTTGTCATCAAAAACATCAGCATACTCTGAGAGAATAGTGCCACTGAAGCTGGAACTGGGACATTGTGCTTATGTGTTGTACTTCATTGGTAAAAGAAAGCAGTTTCATTCTTAAACTGTCTCTGAGACTTAATGACTGCACAGGTCTTCAGACTACATAAAATTGCAAGCTGTATCTGTTCCCAGCTGAATAGCATGAAAGCACTACTGAACCTTTGGTTTGAATTTCTGCATCTCCATAAGCGACAAGCTTTGCACAATTGACCAAATGAAGTTGCTCACCGGCTATCTCTGTAGCAAACATTTTTCCTGACATTACATTACATTTTGAACTAGTGTCTACTTTGAGCTCTGTGGTTTGCCAATGATCAGGACAGAACAAAATACTTCACTCTTTGCCAGTAAATCTACTGCATTAACCCCTTCACCAAACACTGATACACCATCTACATAGAAAGTAGGGTTGCAGCTTTCTACATGATCAACTTGCTTTTTTTGAGTGACCTTTCCTAATAACTGAATGAGGCTTACTTGAATTGCAAAACTTTTGAAAATGATTCCATTTTTTACACTTGTGATATTGCTGACCAAATACTTAGCACTTCTCCCGTTTAGACTCATGGTTGGCACCACAATTATGACAGTTAACAATAAGCCTTGATTTGGGTTTTGCTGATTCACCCTTATACTGCACTGAGCAGGCCCTTTTTACTGAGCTAGTCTTTGAACTTCCTAGAAAGCTGACTTCTAAGCTCATTTCAGCTTAGGTGCACATGTTTGCATGGCATGCTGCCTGGCTGAGCGTGTCCCCTACAGGTGGTGTGTCCAGTAACTTCTCAGCTTTGTTTACCTTTTCCTGTGCATGTTTGCGCAGCATGCTGCTGTGCTCAGCATGTTTTAAAAAAATAAATGTATTTAATTAGTTTTGACCCTTGTTTAATCTAAAATAGGGCCATGAAATTATGTTAATTATATTGTAGGCAGGTGCAATGCATCATAGTTACCCAGTCACAGACTCTGCACCTAAAGCAGAGTTCTATAAAGTATGCATGCACCCTACCTTCTGATTTTTCCTCAATACTCTACACCATTTTAGTACAGACTTGGGAATTTTTAACTGAGAGAATGCTATGGCCTGCTGCACCTGTATGTGCTAGATGCTGAAGCCATTGCTGCTGCTGCTGACAATTGGCCTAGACAGAGAAGGAGAAGAGTGTTCAGGCCCAGGGTAACCTTCCAGGAGCTCCATGAGCTGGAGATTGTAGAGCACTACAGGGTAGACAGGGACATACTACAAGAACTCACTGAGCTCTGCTGCCCTCAACTCAGACTCAGGGCCAACAGAGGGGAAGCCATCCCAGTGGAAACAAAGGTATGTGTAGCTCTTAGGATACTAGCTACAAGTACTTTCCAAAGACCAACTTGGGACATGATGGAGGTCTCACAGGCATCAGCATCTAGGGTACTCAACCAGTTCCTGAATGCCATGCTACCACATGCCAGTGAGCACATTTCTTCTCCCCTTACCACTGAGGCGAGGGCCAGCAATATACAATACTTCTACCACGTAAATTTCTTCTCCCCTTACCACTGAGGCGAGGGCCAGCAATATACAATACTTCTACCACATAGCACACTACCCTGAAGTACTGGGTTCCATAGATTGCACTTATGTACACATCAAGGCACTACCCAGTGAGGAGGGTAGAATCTATATAAACCACAAGGGGTACCACTCCATCAACTGTCAGGTCATGTGCAATGCCAGGGGATTATCATGAATATGTGTACTGGCAGCTCTGGCAGTTATCATGACTGGCATGCATCACAGCTGTACCAGATATTTTCTGGGGGGGACATCCCACATGGCCATTGACTGGGGGATGCTGGCTATGCCCTGGAACTCTGGATGATGGCACCCATCAGAAATTCACACACACTCACAGAAGAATGCCATAATGAGGCAGACACACAGACTAGGAACATCATAGACTGTGTGTTTGGGCTTCTGAAGTCATAGTTACAGTGCCTCAATATATTTGGTGGAGCCCTGAAGTACTCTCCAGCCACATGTGCACATATGTTCACAGTATGTGCTATGCTACACAATATTATCCTGCAGAAACAGCTGCAGCAACATCAACAAAGGGAAGGGATACACAGCCCCCATCACTGCCTAGGTCACCACAGCCACACTCACAGGAGGACTTGGAGGAGGAAACCCTGATGATGCCCCTGTAGGCAGACATAGGTGTGCCCGGTATACCTTGGCTTTGGTTAAGAGACAACACATAGCACATTCACTGACAACCTAGGCCCTAGGGACTTACACCTTACTCCTGCTTATATACATATAGTAAAATTGATGCCAGGCAACCCACACAGCCTGTACCTATACATGTATTGGCTGTGTACTACTTGCATCAGACAGAGTCAGCCCAACACAGTTCTGTCAACCACTGCATTCACAAGGTAAGTCTCCAACCTACACACTACTTGTAAGGATTGTTATAATATGCTATTGTATGTATGGCTCTGCTGCATTTATGCAAGTAAATATAGTGGGCTATTTGGACACAAGTAGTATCCACAATGGACTACAGTTACCTAGTCGACTAGTATCTATTCCTTAATATTCACTAGGCCTCATGGTTGGAATATGCACTACATTAGGCAAGGGAGATGTTAAGCAGTGGGGTCACATGATAGTTGGACTACTGTTTCCCAGAAGAACATGTGGTGTTGCTCACCCACATCCAACATATCAGTTTCCCCATATAACCACTGTATCAGCAGTCCAAGCAAACACAGGGCACTAACATAGAAATTGAGCACACATTGTATGTCTCACTTAATACAGGAATAACAAAGTACATATGTATGCTTTTGACTGTGTGATGAGTGACTGCTGTCTGAGAGGCAGCTTGTGTGGTGTGGCTTAGTGAACTAGGGAAATTAGTATGGGGGATGCCGTTGATGGTTCAAATCTGGAGGTATCCACATCTTTTGCATGTGAGGTATTATTATGCTGATCTTCTCACAGACTGTTAGTCTGTGTGTGGTGTAACATTATGAACCTCTGTCACATACTAATTACATCAGACAGCTGGAGAATTCCATGGACATTTTGAATGAAGTGCAGTACTGCAGAAATAGGGACAGATGGCAGTGTCTGTAAAATCCTGGACTGGAGTGCATGTAGGTGCAGTCTGGAGTCACTTTATAAATACTGACAGTCCCACTGGGTATGACATACACTTAGTTAAACTAAGTGCAATCCTGTTGCCCCTTGATCAAAATGGCTTGTTATGTATAGATATGTCTATACATACATACATATATGTATACATATCCGTCTATCACTATCTGTCTCTCTCAAATATAGTATATGGATCTCTATGTAGTTTCAAATTGATAAGGAAATCCTTCTACATTGCCCACCTTATCATGAAGGGATTCTCATCTAGATCAAGGGAGGTCATAGTCTCCCTATACTCATCACTCATCAGACCAATGATTGAGTACAATGCCCCATTCGGAATGTATCTGACCCGACACTTGCAGCAGCTGGAGAGGCCACAAAAGTTCCTCACCAAAAGGATAAAGGGTCTCAAACATCTGTCCTATGCTGCCCGACTGAAAGAACTCCAGCTCTATTCAGTCGCTTACCGCTTGCTCAGAGGTGACCTTTGCCTAACATACAAGGCCATGTCAAACCCAGATTTGATGAATATGCTTCACCTCAAAAAATCTAGATCCGTCAGAGCCACAAGGGCGGGAGACTTAAACCTCGACACGGCTATTAACAGGGCATGCTGGAGGGATAGATTCATCACCCAAAGACTCCCTATGCTGTGGAATAAAATCCCGGTATATGTGAGGCAGAGCACCTCGCTGGCCTTGTTCAAGAGAAATCTTGACCAATGGATGGGAGATCACAGATATACCCCAGGGATTACCTCAGTGTCACTGCTCGACAGAGGCACAGCAAAATAATGGGTATAGTTCCCCATACTAAAGGGGTGGTGTAAGCCACAAAACTATGGGCTAGGCTTGTAAATGCCCTCAGGCAGATAGCCTAGTATGAACCTATGAACCTATGAACCTATATACATATATATATATATATATATATATATATATATATATATATATATATATATAGATATAGATATATATAGCTCTATACATATATAAAAACATACATTTCAGTCTCTCCTCATATATCTATATAACACATATACGTATACACACACGCAGCTACATTTATATATACATCCCTGTTATATAAATATGTGTGTAGATGTCTGTATTATCCTACATACCCTAATACTGGTGAGTAAAACTGCCCTATCACACATCTATAATGTTGCTCACAGGATCCAAAGTAAGGGCTCAACAATACATAATGCACTTACCTACAGACCCCTGTGCCTGCTGGATGTCACCCCGTAGACAGCAACAGGTGAGCAAGTAGTGTAATTTATAATGTTGTCTATGCATGCATGGACAGGGCACATTTTCCCTGCTCACAGGCTTACCCATCCAAATGCAAACAGCCATATATGGCTGTACTGGTAACTGTAGACACATAACTTGGATAATAACAGTTATCTCACTGCTATGATACTAGATGCAGATAACAGCATGAAGCAATATCACTCGGCAGGCCTTAGATGCTGTTCAATACAAGCCTAGTTTGTGTAATCCACAAGTAGTTTGACTGCAATCACGTATAAAATAGACATCAGCCTTGGCACGTGGAATAAGTACTGTGATATATAATGTATCAGACTAAATAGGTGGGAGCTCTGATCTCACTGCAGGTCATTTGGTGTGTGTTTGTGTATCTCCCAGCCAAACAACTGAGAAACCCCATCGGCTAAAAAGTGAAATGGTTATGCATTTTTGGCCCTGTAAATTGCTTCTGGATTCCAAACCACTCTCTTCTACAAGGCCTGATGATATCATATACCTTAAGACTACAAGCTGCCACTGTAGCATCTGATTTAAGCCATGGCATATGCAATAAGTACTGTGCTCTGTAGCATGTAAGACTAGATAGGTAGGGGTTCTAATCTCACTGCAAGCCACTTGGTGTGTATCCCTCTGCCAAACAACTGAGAAACCACACTGGCTAGCAAACTGTAATAGTTATGCACTTTTTGGCCCTTTATGCTGCTGCTGGCTTCCAAACTGCCCTCTTCTACAAGGCCTGATGATGTCATTTACCTTAAGACTACCAACTGCCATTACAGCATCTGACTTAAGCCATGATATGTGCAATAAGTACTGTGATCTGTAGTGTGTAAGACTAGAAAGGTAGGGGGTTTGAATCTTTCTGCGAGCCACTTGGTGCATGTGTGTATGTCCATATGGCATAAATATGATCACTTCAGTAACTTACAAAGATGTAGGGTTTTGCAGAATTCTAGTTGTAGCTGGTGATGTGGCCCTCCAAATGCCTGACCACAACTTGGTCCACTGATGTCATCAAGCATAATATGTCCTAAACTGACAGCCTAAACTGACAGTACTATCAGACATGAGTTGTGATGTGTTCATCATGTACTGTGATATGTAATGTGTACCATTACATAGGTAAGTGTTCTAATGTACATACAGCCAACTTGCACTATGTGTGTGCCGTGCCAGGTCCTGTAACAGTAATTGGAAGTGGTGCTATCCTCAATGTAGCCATATTTATGTGTATGTGGCTGTTAGAGCAATTTACATCAGATTATGGTACCATAGGATGTTTGAAACTCACTAGTGTACTGGCCATACAGCCATCACAATCATAGACAACTGTATACCTTTATTTACATGATCAGCACACACTGCCCCATCCAAGAAGGACACAGGCAGAAGCCCTGTGCTGAAATTATGGTCACCAGCCAGTAATACAAATGGCACGTGCTGAGGTGCACTGAGGTGCTCTGCTTGCCATTAGCCAGGGCTCTGTTGCAAAGATGGGCTAAAGTCTGCTAGACAAATCTCTCCCACTAACATGTATTATTAAAGTATTATTAAGATCGCATACCAGGTTAGAGTCCTTACAGTGATTAATCCATGTATTATGCCACCTACAGATATGCAGCACTTATAATCAAGCACAGTCACGCATTGCCCCGTATGCAAGGCAGAGATCACCTCTGAGTAGTCTATATGCCACAGGTTAAAATGACACTCATTTCAGATGCCCCCCCCCTCATTGAATACATGCTGAAGAGATGAAGTTCCATTGTGAGGGACCATAGTATTGTGTGCAAGTGCCAGTACTGCTTGGAAAGGTCCATTACCAAATGGTCATTGGACTCAGATATTGGCATACCAAGGAAAGAGTACATGGAGGTTATGAGGATGTCAGTTAAGGGTGATTGTGCCCTCAGCTATGACACATGATTCCCATTATATGACTGGGGAGACATAGTGATCTAAGGCACATTGGATGTAAACCTGTGTGGTCAGGTCTGTGTGTCCAGTTCTTTCTTTAACCACTGAGTATGTATGTCACATGTTGAGACTGATGTCCTACTTACCAGCTAAATAGGTGCTAGAGATGGAAATGATACTACATATATATTTGCATGGAGTGTATGGCTATTACTATTTCAACAGGCATTTGTTCATCAATACTCTCTTGTAGTATATTGACATAACTTACAGACTCCATGAGTGCTCATACTTTGCAGGCATCAGCCAACATTGTTAGCCAGAGACAGTAGGTATTCACTTGTATCATGGTTAAATGGAGTCCAAGCAGTATAGGACCCAGGACTGAGCCTGTTGAACACTGCTGCTTACAGATCAGCTATTGGAGGTGGATGACCCTATATTGACTATGTGTGCCATTAATGGGCCACTAAGTGACTCTTACAATGATAGTGCCATGGATGCCTAAGTGGGTGCTTTGTACATGATGCTTGAGTAGGGGATATAGTCAGATGGCTTGGATCAGTCCAGGGGGTTGTATTCCCTAATGTCCCCTCACCTAGGTCCTTGGTGACTGTGCCGGAAATGTCCACATTCATGATCCCCCTGTCAGACATCCAAACGGTGTAGAGTCAACTGTGTGTAGGTCACGTATATGTGTGCTGATCATCTCCATGATGATTGCCCCTATGGCCATACAGATATGGATACTCAGGCAAAGAGGTCCATAGTTCTAGTGGTCAGTGCATGTACCACCTCTGTGCAAGGGTATAACAGTTGACGTTGTCCAGTCAGCTGGGGCTCAGACAGTTGTTTCAGTATGAGTGCAAGGTGTTCCCAATGTTGTTAGTAATCCATGACACATCCCATGTAGGATGCAGCCTGGGATGATACATGTCCAATAGATGCTGTGTATCCTCCATAGAGAGACCATTTATGACCTGCTCTGTAGATATGGAAGTTATGGGAAAGGTTGTAGGAATGTCATGCATCATATATGGTGGGGACAGGTTTGTAAAGTTGATGCAGAACATGTGGGACTATAGGTTAGCTATGGGTACAGACCCATTCTACGTGGCATCATTAAGTATGAATTCACCGACAATCTGTGCCTGTGCTTTTAGGTTACACATTTAACTACACTGTGTGTTGTGGTTCTGCCTTGTGTGGGTGACTAATTTTGTCACTTACTGTGTCTACACAACATCACAACACTATGTTGTTGTTGTAGCTAAGGAGGCTGTGTCACCATTTTAGGGGGATGGCACCCTCATCCCAACTGTCACACAGCAATGTCTACCTCCTATTGTACAGTCTGATAATGGCAGTTGTCCACCAGGCAGGTCTGCTGTGCCATGAGGAGCCGGTGTTCATCCTGTCAGGTACAGCTGAGTTCATGCAGTTGTAATGCTGCTGGCATAATGCATGGGTGTACAACTCTGCATACATGCCATCCCATCAGAGGGGGGAGGTGCAGTGAAGCTAAGTAAACCATCCCACAGGAGGTAATAAATAACTTTGTTGAAATATATGGCAGTATTGTCTGCAAATGGGGGTTAGTGCTGGTAGTTTTAATGATACTGATCTGTGGTTAGATTCCACCAGGGAATACCTCACTTGGGGGGCTGCAGTAGTTACCCATATTCGTAATCACATGTTGAAATATGTTGGTTCCCCTTGGGGTGATGTCATGGCACTGTTCCAGGACATTGTAGCTAAGGATCTAGATTAACCTTTGGGCAAGTGAGCTGCAGCATAACTAAGCAACACAATTGGTAGTCACGTAATGCCACCCCACAACATGGTGTACTGATATATCATGGTAGACACAAGTACGTACAAATACACACAATGGGTGTCTGGATACATGGAGATGCTCCTGTAGCCTGCAATTGCTTGATTATGTGCCCTTCTAGTACTGAATGGCACTTGTAGTGTCTCTGGGAAATCACAGTGTCGCACAAAATCTGGATGTGTATCTATTCTTAATGAGTATGTATACACCACCTGCATTACCTTGAACACTGTCATTTTTAGGTGTGAAGATGTGGATGGACATGTAGTCTGGTATGGCTGTGATGCTGTCCATAGCCTTGAACCAGATGTCCTTGATGGTTTACTGTCAGTATGTTGAACGTGCTTTGTGTGAAAGTAATATGTATTGTATTGGGAATGCAGAAAACCGTTTCATAGATGGTGGTAATGTTGACTCTGGAAGACTGAAGACCGGGATAATGAGGATGAGGAGATTTACCCTTTTCTGCACTGTAGTGCGATCTCAGAGTTGGACTATATAAGTGGTAGGGAGTGTGGGGAGCACAGCCCCCCACAGGGAGGTGCAGGGGGCTTGCCCCCCTGCAAAAACATGACTGTCAGTGCTGTACAGTACGTACCTGGTCTATACATACTGATGCATAGGGGACATCGGACTGCAGAAGTCGAATTCAACTTCTCCTGCATTAGTGTCGATATTTCACCCTACAATGTATTCTGAACATCGAACATGTAAATTGCATTTTTGATAGGTTTATGTTCTGAAGTTCGATGCTTTAATAGTAAACTATCCTTGACTGCACACATGTCTGCATAATCCAGGGTGGGAACACATTCCACAGAGTGGGGTTCAGTGTTGCCATACCCACCATGTAGTAGCATAACCATGACATTGTATAAAGATGGTGTTCTCATTGCCACCTTTACCTGAACAGTGCATCTAAGTTGCATTGTGGAGGTGTCAGTAGACATGGCCATTACTCTAAATCTCAGGGATGAGAGATGACTAACATTACTGGTGAAGCATTGCTGTCTGTTGAGTAAGGCATCCCAGGCAGGCATGTAGTAGGTCCCCTGACAATGACACCACATGCTAAGGCAATTATTGACTTCCATCAATTTCCATGTGTATGGAGCCATCATCCCAGGTGAGTGTCAACTGCAGTCACAAGGTATGCATATACTCGTGAGAGACAGAGACTGGCTAAGCATAGTTAGTGTCTGCATACAGGCCAGTGACATATGTCCCTACTTGTACACACTGGCAGGAACTATGATGTCAACATTATGTTAACTGATATGCCTTGATTTGCGGCATTGTGTGGTAAGGCTTATTGTTTCAACCCACAGACAGCTATCTGCCACCTGCCCCATATGTAGCCACTTGACCCAGACACCAATGTGTCTCACAATGTAATCATCTCTGACCAAGAGGTGTGATTTTGTGTTTTGCATTGGATGTTTGACCGGTGAGAGAGTGGTGAATGCAGTATTATATGTACTGTGTACTCCAGAGGCAGGATGTTCTGAGGTGTCTGTTTGGCAATGTGTCTGGTAAGGAGCTGCACACATACAGGAGTGCGTGATGTGGGTGTAGATGGTGCAGGATGTGAGCTGTGCATGTTGACATAATGCTCATTGCCATATGAAATGACTGCTGCTGGAGACACCATGGCAGCAAGATTTGAAATGCAGTCACATCTGTCACATGTTGTGTTTGCATGTCATAGGAGTAGAGGGATGGGGGGGTCTATATCACGTAAACAAAGTTTTATAACTTTGAACACCATATGGTCAAACCCATATGTTCAAAGTTGTAAAACTTCGATTACAGAAAAAAAAAAAAAAATAATAAAAAGCTTACCTGATGGGTAAAAGCAGGGGGGCAAGCCCCCTGCACCACCCACATGGGGAGCTGTGCCCTCCACACCCCCCACTCTTTAAATATACCAACTCCAAGATCGCACTACAGTGTAGTAAAGGGAAATCCTCCCTTTCCGCACTGTACTGCATTGAAGTGCGGTCTTGGAGTTGGTATATTTAAAGAGCGGGGGGCACAGCCCCCCACATGGGGGTGCAGGGGGGCTTGCCCCCCTGCTTAAAGCCATCAGGTAAGCTTTTTATTATTTTTATTTTTTTACCGTATTCGAAGTTTTACAACTTTGAAAATATGGGTTTAACCATATGGTGTTCAAAGTTATAAAACTTTGTTTACGTGATATAGACACCCCATTCCCTCTACTCCTAGTAAACTATCCTTGGGTAGTGTTCAGCTGCAGAATACCTGTGTAAAACCCCCACCTCACCTTCAAAGGGTATACATATTACATTTCCCTAATGTGTTTGTCTGTGCTTTGTACACACCTTGGATGACTCTCTTCTTGGAACATGCTAGAAGCAACTACAATATTTAATTGCACAAAGGACAAGTAAAATGTAGTGCCAAGCAGTGTCCCCAGATCTCTGAGTGATGTGACATGAAATGCCATGAAAGGATTTAGCATGGACACAAGCAGTAACACTGTCATATACCTACTGACACTGGAACACACAATGTTAGTTATTCTCAAGGCCAAATCATGCCTACCGACTCTAACTGGTGGATGCCATTGTGTTTTACACTATGCAATGGATGATGGGAATATTACTCAAGCTACCTACCTTGGCCTGACAAGGTGTTTGACAATATTAGGCCAGCAGGCCTTGCTTGAAACTTTGTAAGTTACTGACTGAGTGTTACGTCAGATGGTGGGTAGGCAAGTGTCTGACAGTCGTAATCTGGGTAGATAGCATGGGAAGACAAAGCTGCAATGATGTCAGTCACCAGTGGATTTCCTCAGACGTCATTGATGGTGTACCCTTTCTAGTTATTTCCCTCTCTGCTGTCACAGCCTCTGTTAGTGCTCTCTGACTGGCTACATTAGCAGGTGATTGCATAACAGCAGTGGTCACTGAATAATACACAGAACCAACAGTTAACCAGGATGGCCTGCGACACATATTCAGTTGCAGTCTAAGCCACTGATAAATACTAAATGCCAATGACTGCACAATACTATCCTTTGGAAAGTCATCTACCTCTGGGAAATATAGTAGTGTCCGGACAACACTCACAGTTGAGCCATTACTTATGGACATATAGACACAGGGAGAAATGTTGCCTTTCACATTAAGTGGTCAGTGAGATGTGGGGATGCATTCAATGTTGTACATCATAAACAGACAGGTCTGTGATGTGACTCCCAGACTGTCATTGCCATACTGAATGTGACACATCGCAACATTGGCACCCTTGCTATGTCACTACACAGGCATATCTTACAACTGTAGCAGCCACACAGGTTCCATGGTACTGCAATGCACATTGCATATAACATGTCCAATGGAGTCTGTGTCAAGACCATACATGTGTAGTTTGTCTCCTAAATTCTTTGTAGGGGATCTGTATGGCTGCCATACAGGGAGGTGTCAGATTCTACTGTGTACCTCCCGTGAATCCATGACATAACTACCACATGTCTTACCTGACCTACACAGCTACACCGTCACTGTGATATAAATACTACATGGTGGAGAGACAGGTATGTCACACAGACAGTACACCCTATATGTAGAAGGCCCCCCATTCATGTGAAGCACATATCTGCTGTGAAACACATCATGTGCAGGTTACACCATGAGATGCAGAACATCACAATCATAGATGTTGTCAGACAAATGTCTGGACTGGACACAGGAAATTTGAAGATGGATCATCCCCAGCACCACAGCTTGTAGATGTGTTGGCTCCCAACACCCTGGTGACACTTATCACGGGTATGAGACTTTTTCACAGATTAGGGATGCATGAGTATGCCGAATGAGGCTATTGTCCTTGTTAGCCTGTTTCACATGAATGGACATATGAAGCCATGCACCTAAACTGCTGTAGCTTGCTAAGGGCATATTTCTTCTGTGCTGACAGTCTATCCTGTGCTGTGATATCTATGGCTGTCTTGCTGCTGTGTGTCCATAGGTGTCCTCAACAGAATCCGGAAACAAAAACATAAACAGGTCCATGGCACACCTTTCATTGTGCAAGTATACAACCATTACACAATCGTACAACATAAGGTACATGAAATTATGTAGCTTACTCATTACAAATGTCAGCATACAGTATCTGTCAGTAACCACTACAAGTGGCATGGCTAAACAATGCATTACATAAGTACATGTTAATTTATATAGTCACCCTGTGCATCAGACGCATAGTTTCATTTCCCTGCATCGATGATGAGAATGACAGGGATGTGGCACAGGTATCATCACTTGCACAGGGTGTTGTGCATGAGGGTGCAGGAGGCCTAGGCTGACCCAAAAGGTTGACAGCATATGTGTGAGTCAGGAAGAGAAGCAGGCAATATGGAATGTGGAATTGTGCCATGTGTATCTGTACATGACCTGCATTTGACAATGGTGTGTGAGTGTGTGTGCATGTGTGTACACAGTCATGCTCAGTGCTATCCCTACATGTGTTTATGTTGGACAGCTTTGAACTGTGCATTGTAGATTTGATAGTTCACTGTATTTGGGCCCAAACACAGGAATTGGCTCTGCCAGGAGTTACACTGGCACCTTCATGCCCAAGGTCAAAAGTGGTGTTAGTACCTGACAGTGACTTCTGTCTGCTGGGATCGTGTCCTCCATGGGAACACCCAGGATCATGAGGTCATGGCCTGCCACATCTTGGCATGGACAGCACACTCCCATCGATTGCACTGGATGTACTGCCACTATGGAAGCATGATTGTGCATGGCCATGTGGACTTTCAGCAAATGGGGTTGCTGACCTATATCCAAGAGGCCAACATTCAACTCCAACAACATGTTCCAGTACAGACACCGTGCATTCCAAGACAGACACTGTCTCAGCCCACCTTCTGTCCACTGCATAAGTGAACTGATCCAGGGTGTCACCAATGTGGTGGAGGCAGTCATGGATGTCAGATTGTGCTGCCTCAATAACCCTGAGCATGCATCTAGAGTTCCTTTCAGAACATGCCTGTGCCTCCATGATGGCCCGAAACATACGCCAAGTGAACCGTGATGTGACACCTGCAACAGGTGGTGGAAGGACAGCAGGCATCCAACTAGCACCACTATCAATCTGCCTGTGTGGAACCTTACCTGTACTCTGGGTACGGCCAGTGTCTACACTCACTGGAGCCATAGTTGCCACACTTTCCTGTTCAATGTCCCTAACCTTTGACTGTCCAATATCTGTGGCATCTGGGGACTGGATATGTGTAGGCATACTGACTGCATGCAGTGACAATGAGAGTAGAAGAGGGATGTCAATTAAGGTATGTGTTTAAGGTAAGTATGTTAGGCAATGGTATCATTAACAGAGTACTAGACAACATGTTTGTTGTGTCCTTGAGCAACATAGAGGATAAATATAACATTCTGTCCACCATTTAGGCAACTATCAGGCCATGTGCTACAGTCTGTTGCTCATTTGGAATGTGTATGCTGGCAGTCCTTGTTGCAAGCAAGGTCTGCATATGTGTATGTTGGTTGTACAACTGTGCTATTCTGCACTGTGAGTTTGAAAGTACTGTACACTGCACTCTGATAGTAGTGGGCTTCATTTGCATTACCTGAGTTAAAATCCTCTGAATGCATGTTAATGCATGACGTGACACTTTATGCACTTATAGTTTTGCTATAGGGATATGTGAAGTGCATTCCCATCTACAGACCTGTGACTTCCCATCTGCAGACATGTGACTTCCATCAGTGACAAGCAGACATTTCATTTGTAATGCATTGTGAGGATAAAGAGTGCATGACTCCGAGATTAGTTAGTGGCTTCTCAATAATGTTATTTAAAGGCTACACACCACTAGGTTTGAACCCAGAACTGTGTGTGGCAAAATGTACTACTTGTAAGGCATTTAACGGACTGAGCTACTGAGTCACTGTTACAGCAGGTGTATTTTCAAGATATAAGTACACATGTACAGGCTGTGACATACTATTTTTACAGCCATCCTTATGTTCATGGCTTTACATGAATCTATTTCTGCACCAAGGTCCCTGTTGTACATGTATTTTACCAGTAATGCCTTAGCAGGTGTGTTTGTAAATGTTGCTGATAAAAGGGGACATTTACCTGCTATTAGAGGCCTCACTTACATCCATTCTTGTGTGTTTGCCTTTCTAGTAGTGTACTCGTGCACCAGACCCCATGGTGCAATCCCAGCTTTTCCATTTAACTTTAAGCAAGTTTGCGTAATGTGATGCAATGTGCAGCTCTGCTAAAACATGCTTAATGATTGTAACCTGTGATTACTATGTTTTGCTTAAACCAGCTGTTTTAATTAGCAGCTGTGTGGCATGGCAGGTTAATGCAGCACCCTACAGGTGTGATGGTCATGGGTTCAAAGTAGGGAACAGGCGTTTATTCTGTACACGTGTATTATTTATAATGCATATATGAATATAGCTCCTTTTAGCTCAGCTTAGCAAAGTTGCTCAACATGGTCCATCACACAGTGCCATGCTAAAAATATATAAAGAAAAGAAAAATGGGGAGTGAGGAAAGTGGTCAAATGAGGTGCAAGCAGGGGGGAAAACATAGTGAAAGGCAGGTAGGAATGTGCAGGAAGGGTGTAGGAAAGAACCATAGCTATCCATTTCTTCCACAGCAACAACTGTGCACTTTGACAGAATTTGTAGATGACTTTGGACATTAATCCCCAGAGAGAGGGGTGAGGACAACATAATTGTGTTGTTAAGCCAGATGGACCAAATTATGTGTGTCCGGTGGATGTGTGAGAAATGGGATGATTTTGTTTTGGGACAGGTGCCCATTTATTTTTTAAGATGAGAGTAGAATGTTGGGGGAAGGACATAGGTACATGTCGTGGTGGTAAGTTGGGTAGGTGAGGAAGCTTTTGCAGACAGACAAAACAGCAGATGGGGTGGTGCATGATACAAGAGGGGGGCAAACACCTTCGATGGGGTGGGTGTTTTGGAATCTCAATTTCCACAATGTAGCAGCATGACTCACATCCCCACCTATGGGACTGTTGACACTGCTCTGTCACTGCCCTGAGGGTGGCAGTGGTGGAGGCTGGGCTCCAGTGTGAGCTTGCCCCACCAGGGTGACCAGCATGCTCTCCATCCAATGCATGCATTGTCCAAACTCACAGTAAACAATTCTATGCACCAAACCCAGCAGTTCATCATGGGTGACACCTCCCCCTCCACCACCACTGCCAGAGGGGGGGCCATCCCTGTCCCATGGTGCAGTACTACCTGGCACCACAGATAGTGCAAGGGCAACAGAGGGGGCACCACCAGGCTGGGTTCCAGACATGCTGAGATCTGATGCCACCGCCGGAGGAAGCAAGGTAGGCAGATCACAAGGAACAGGCTAACCTTGACATGCTGTAGTAAAGTAGTTATAACAATAAGTTAAAGTTAGTATTGACCATACCAATGTGTGGATCTATATTAGAACACCGAATGTTCAAAATTTTGAGTGTTCTAATATCGACCCGTTTTCAGTAAAAATATCGAAGAAACAGAAAATCTAATTTTTTCCTAGGGAAAGAATTTGGTTGTCCATTTCTGTTGCTTTGGTATTTTCAGCGGTGTGGTAGAAAGTTAATGGTCGGGTTCAGGTAAGTGTGTGATTGTGTGGACGTGAGGGTTAGGGTGGGTTAAGTGAGTTAGGGTTAGGGTGCGGGTCAGGTAAGTGTGCGATTGTGTGGACGTGAGGGTTAGGTCGGGGTAGGTTAGTTAGGGTTAGGGTGCGGGTGAGGTGACTGTGTGATAGTGACGGACATTAGGGTTTGGGTTTGGGTTAAGGTAAATGGATAGTTAGTGGTGTATGTATAGTTTAGTGTAGGGTTAGGTGTAAGAGTTTAGGTGTTTGTGTGGATTGCTGTTTCTTTGGTGTGCTTGTGTTGTGTGTATGTGTTTTGGAACAGTGAATTTTTTTCCCTAGGAAAAAAAACGCTGTTCTGTATGTTCAATGTTTTAAATTTTCGATTAATAGGGCTCAATATTAGAACACTCGAAATTTTGAATGTTCGGTATTCTAATATAGACCCCAATGTTAGTATTAACAGAATGAAAAATAATATTTATTAATCCAAATAGATACCAAGGTATATTATGTGTAACACAACATTATGTAACATAACAGTAAGTATGTTAACAGCAAACCAGTATGAATTAAACCATAAGGCCAGTAAAACAGTTAGTGTAGCAAAACATGTTAATATTAAATCATAATAATAAATAATAATAAATAACAATAAATTAAAGAAGATAAGGGGTGGGGAGAGAGAGTAAAACATACCACTAGTTACCTCACAATTAATATTACTGCACAGAGTACAACTACAAACTTCTACAGGTGTGCAGTGTCAGTTGTGAGTATAGTGACTACATTTCTTCTGTAGCTGACATAGCACATACATACCTCTCACGCTGTTAGCATGGGACAGTGTGGACCAAGCAGTAGCAAATGCAGGTATACAACTACACAGAACAGTTTCATATAATGTGGACTTACATAATTACTAGGGTGTTATGTAAATGGATTTGAAAATATTTAGCATTTGAGGTAATAATTTATGTGGCAATCATGGAACAGACAGATTAATCAGCTGTAATTATATTATGAAAAGTCATGACAGTTGAGAGGCATGTTTATATACATTACGTAAAGTAGACAGGTGTCATGCCTTAGTTGGCAGGCAGCAACTAAGAACAGACATGCAATGACTACAGCCCTATGGACATATCAAGATAGATGTATTTAGGAACCCACAATACTGCTTAACACTTTTTTGGTATTGCTAAAAATTCTCTGTGAAATCTCCACACACTATCTGCTCATAAAGTGGGCTACCTCAGCCATGTACCTTTTGTTCCTGAAGCGGAAGAAAATTAAAGCATTATGTGACTGAAATTGGCCTGGAGACAACTTTGAAAAATACTATTAATTGAGAAAAATATTTTACATGAGATGCCTTTTGCATTGTAGTGCTATTAAAGTTTTAGTCTTGACTGTAGTAACAGTAGAACACACATGCAATGAATACAGCCATGCTGCAAATATTAAGACAGATTTATTTAGGAAACCACAATACTGCTTAACACTTGGTATTGCTGATAATTGTCTTGTTTATTGTAATGCAGCTGTTATTGTTCATTTATTGTACTACATTTCTAATTCCCCATTTATTGCACTACAGTTTTATTGTTTATTCTTTATTGCTCTACATTTTTTTATTCTTTATTGCTTATTGAACTACAGGTAGCATAATATATCCGTACTTAACACACTCCTGGCGCAACCTGGCAATTCACCTGGCATAGGACTGAATATTGCAAGTCCTCTCAGCTGCAGCTATTGGGAGAGAAGCACACCATTATGCATACCAGTTTTACACACATTCAGCTTGCTTTTTGGTAAAGCAGTGGAAACAATACTTACATATTTGTGGGGCATGCCCAGCCCTAGCCTCTTGGAGCCAGATGTCCAATGTTCCTGTCTTTCTCTGCTTCAGGTCATCATTGTGGTGACAACACTGCTCACTAGTGTGGGGGATACCAGTAGCACTGGTACGATCCCTGGCCAACTGATCCCAGGCCTCAGCCTTAAAACTTAAGCCCTGGTAACTGCTCTGCAGCAGCCTAGGTTCATAATTTCATATGAGGAGCCCAACAAAAACCCTGGACTCCTGCACACCCCATCACTGTGCCTGAAAGTGCGCACCCTCTCCAACACTGCCTGTCATATCAGCAGATAAGCAGACTCCAACAAATGGTGCAGAATTCCTGCCTATTGGCCTTAATATATACTGTTTTCCTGCCCTTACACATAATTCAGCTACATTCAAAAAAGTACAGTGGTACTTAGCATTGTGCAAACCAGCTAAGCGCAGCTG
Source organism: Protopterus annectens (assembly GCF_019279795.1). Taxonomy (NCBI): domain Eukaryota; kingdom Metazoa; phylum Chordata; order Ceratodontiformes; family Protopteridae; genus Protopterus; species Protopterus annectens. The sequence continues at coordinate 638,055,808 of NC_056735.1, read as the reverse complement.
AGCAGCACAAAAACTTGCACACCAGTGGTTTTAAGGAAGCTTAGCAATGCACAAACAATGTCAGGAGTTAATCATGTTTAAACAGTACTTAGCACCATGAGGATCTTCCAAATGTAAAAATATTGATTTTAATTTAAAAGACATTTTACGTTGGATTCAACAGATGATATGTGTGCTAGGGATTCAAACCCAGGGCCCTACAAATCTTTAGACCATCACTCTATCCATTTAGCCACTTGGATAGTATATAAAGTGGGTTCCTATTATATAATTGAAGATGCAATTCTTTGAATGCGTCTTGATCAAACTTGAAAGCACGAAACAGCAAAATAATAAAACAGCATATAAGCGATTTCTTTTCCTGGGAAAGAAATCACTTGGCTGCCTCTGTTACTTTGCTGTTTTCCTCACTGTAGTGTGATCTCAGAGTTAGTATATTTAAGTTGGGGGGGTATGGGGTGCGAAGCCATCCACTTTATGTAAGGTTTTGAAGTTTTTATTTTTTTAATTTTTTTTGTTTTTATTTTGTGGAACAGCGATTTATTTTCCCTGGGGAAAAAAAATCACTGCTCCAAGTGTTCAGGATTGTAAGCTTTCGCTTACATGGGGCCTATAAATCAGCATTCGCTGATTTAATATAGACCCTATAAAGTAGTATACCTTCACATACACTACTAAGCAATTGTGGCACACTGCACAAATGGGCTTAAACGGGTGTAAACAAAAGCAGAAATAAATAATTACATCCAGTTTCTATTTTTAATAGTCAGGTGTCTGCTGTGAATGTATAAGCATGGCTTGGTATTGCTGAGCTCCACCCTGCCCCACACTACACAAACAGACATTAAAAAAAAGACATAATACTTTATACATTTACTACACAAACTATTAATGCACAACACATTTCACCAGTAGCATGGAACTTTACAGGGAGACTCACCATGTATATAACATCTGACCAGCCTCTATACTCTTGCCTACATGGATTCAATACCCCTGATACTATACTCTCCCTCAGCAGATTGCCATCATTAATATGCATAGTGTGCTGCCGAGGGGTAACTGTGGCCATGCACACAGGTGCATTCCGTGTAGGCTCTACATGGAGTTTACGTGGAGTTTATTAAATCCTGGGGTAAGTGTACACATTGTGTACACTTTGTGGTAACCTTCACAAATCTGGCCTTTAGATACCAATCTCTGTGATCCAAGCAAGTTTGCTATGTATACTGTCAATAGGTTTCATGATGCTGTTATCCTTGGCTTTTGTTAAAAAATGCCTGAAAGACACAAATATACAGATAAATTCAACAAAAATTCTTTAGTAGAATTACACATTTATAAGACATGCAACAGAAAAAAGAGGTAATCTTCATTTCCAGAAATTCACCTATTTAAAGACAAATCTAGATGAAATAAAGCACAAAAACTGATTATTTTTTCTTCCAATTTAATATATTTGAATATAAAATTATAATTATCCTGGTCTCAAATGTTGGAAGTAATACTAAAGGTATTCTTTAATTTCATCAGAACATTGAAAGAAAAGTGAAAGTAAACATATTATCAGTAAGTAATAAAGTCATCCCTTGGCCATGGTAATATAGCATTTTTCCTTGAGAAACAAAATATGCAAATGGCACATAAAGCAAAGAAATGTATTACAGTGCTCTACAGACAAGGGAAGACATAACTTGTATAAATATAGGCATGATAAACTCTGACACAAGTAAAATTAAAAAAGTGAGTTCCATTGGACCAGAAAAACTACCTGATCTTGTCTTAGAATAATTGAAAGCCGGATTAGATCTCTGTCGGACATCTGTTATAAAATGTTAGCACATAGACGTCTCCCTCACCTATGGCAACAGGCTTTTCAAAAAGAGAGATAATACTGTTTTAGCCTCATCAACCCTTTCCAGTGTATTATAAAAATCATGCAAAGAGTCATAATAGAGCTTACCCAAAATTAAAGCTAAGGATAGCTATTGCTTATTAAATCTTGCTGCATTCTTGGAAGAAGAAACAGTGGAACTCGATAAAGGGCTGCCAATGTATGTCGCTTTTCTTGGCATTACTAAAGCATCCCTCACTACTTCAAATAAAGAAATGAATGAGAACATAAAGTATTATATCATTTTAAATGTACATTTGTCTGTATTTTAATGTGTAAAACACTGGTTAAACAAAAGGGCAAAACAAATCAAAGGATATAATGGCTACCTATCTGTCTTATAACTACCTTCAAACTAGACTTCACAGATAAAAAAAGTATGAAATGGGCTAGGGATAAGCATATAGGCTGATGACTGTATTCATAGCTTAGTACTAGGCTAATTGCCCTTATGAGTCATTTTAAGCCTAGTAGCCAATTACCCTATGTGAGACTCAAACCCCACATCTTGTGTCTGCAAGGTAAACACCTTAACCATTCTGCCATCCTCCCACCGTCAATAAAAAGGCAATGAAGTTTTACAAGATACTCTACTAAAATATATAGTTGGTACAGTCGTAATGACCTCATTTAATTTGCCAGGAAATGTAGTCATTACAAAAACTTGGCTAACAGGACATAACTTATGACTTCACTGGAATTGTCAGAACATAAAAAAATGACCTAAGGACACTGGTAGACTACCAGTTTAACTTTGAGCAGGGTACATCTTCCAGTAGCAGAAGATACGGGTTGGGATACAGAAGGTAAACGGGTGCAGTCACAGCCCGATTACTGCTATTTACCTTGACTGGGTGACAATACCAAATGGTCATTAAGATAAAATACATGAGGGAAAGAGTATGAGAACTACTGCTCATTAAATATCCTGCTTATCAGGGACTGTGGGAAGAGTGCAAACTATTAAAGTGAGGCCACAGGAAGCATGGAGAAGCAGTAGTGCTTGTTAGTCATACCTGTGCATTGATGATGATCTGCACAGGCCTGTGTGCCCAGTAACAGTAAGAAGGAGATGTTACATGGTAGCATTAAATAAACTTGTGTTCATCTATTTTATAAGAAAGTTAAAGGATATAAATGGGAATATAGGAAAGTTGTAAAAAGGGGTAAGGAAGCAAAGGGTAGGATATAAAATGAAAAAAATAGGGGAATGAGATGGATGGAAGTTGAGAAAGAGGGAACATTGTTTTGATTGGATCAGGTACCTATTTCATTTTTATGAACAGAAGGTAAGCTAGGGAAGGTAGTCAGGGAAGTACAGAGAAGGCAAGAGGGTTAGGGTAGTTAGCAGGAGTAAACAAACAAACATAGAGGATAGAGAAGACTGACATGGAAGGTAGTGACACAATGAAGGAGTGGTACAAAATGAAGAAAGAGACATTAGACACACAGAAGAAGAATAGTGATGGAGTTAATTGGGCAATAAGCAGCAGTGGTCATAGATACAAAAGGGGGGGCACCAGGATGGGGAAAGGGTGTGGTAACCAGTTGCAGTTCCTGCTAGCCATGACCCACTGGGGCATTAGGCACCATCCTGGGCACTCTAACCACTATGTCCTATCTCTGATGTAAAAGCCAATGTGGGACAAGGGCAAAACTCAAACGGTTTGCCAGAGAAGACTCTTTAAACAACTAATGCAGGTATCCCACTATCTGTCAAATGGACCCTCTACTATTTCCTCCAGCTGCTGCCAGGTGACATGAATGTCACCTTCACTATCACTGCTACCTCCAGGTGCTACAGCAGCACTTTTGTCACCAAGGCCTATGGCAATGGCAATTGTGGGTGCTTCTGTGACACTGGCAGCTGACAATACCACTGACAAGTGATGTTTGTGGTGGTGGTGGTGTACTTGCCTTAATGGTGACATGGGTGCTGGTGTGGAAGTTGCTACAAATAAATGCAAAATAACTGAAGAAAAGATAGATAGATAGATAGATAGATAGATAGATAGATAGATAGATAGATAGATAGATAGATATAAAAATGGAAAGGATAGTGAGAAAGAGGGTGGGGGAGACAGAAGTACAAAATACAGTAAAAAAATGTAGGTAAAAACATAACCTGATTTTGACTATTTACACGCACTCTTCTACAATGGTCAAGAAATGTCCACCCTACAGTCATAGCTGGCCTTAGGCATAGGCCAACTAGGTGGCCACCTAGGGCGCCGCTCAAGTAGGGGCACTTTTCCAGAATTTATTTGGTGTAGGTAGACCAGGATGGGGGCACCAGGGTGTGGTAGGGGGGCGCTGTAGAGCCCTTTTGCCCAGGGCACCAGTTGACCTAAGGCTGTTCCTGCCTGCAGTAACAATAATGTAGCAATATACAAACCATAAGGGACGTATCCCACAGCAGTCACCATATGTAAAAGAAATATGATGGATTTACACTCTGAAATGCACCTGCAGTCTAAGCAAGACCTGTATTGAAAAATACACTATTGGTGTATGCTGTTCATTTGCAGAATGAAAGAACCAACATACAGCACATTCCAATGTGTATATCACATTCCTGTGGACACTGTAGGTAGAAAGACAATGAAACATGGACTGGGCACTGTAGTCAGAAGGACAATAAAAGACACAATGGAAATTGTGTGCAATGCTAAACAAAATGAGCAAAAGTTGAGAAAAGAGCCAAAAGCCGACAGCATATCTAATGCATAAGTCCAAGACATAAGTTGCCAAGCTACCTGCACAATCATACTAAATGCTGTAGGAAGATACTCACTTATATCATCTGTCCATACAGATTAATGAAGTATGCTGTGTGAAAATTGATCCAGTGCTATGGAGACTGCAGGCATCACAGAATTCCCCATGAAATATAGCACCTATAGTACTATAAGGTGCAACAAACAAAAAAGCCAGATAAAATTATTGTCCAGTTTGTCTGCCAAGGAAGGAACTGAACCTAATGGCACCATAACTCTAGGAAAACAGTGCCTTAGCATGTTGAGCTATTTGCATAAATCCTCAGAGGTATGCAGCTACTGATATATATACAGTCAGCCATGTAGTGCTCCCATTCAATACTGACCATGCACCCAAGTGCCAATACTGTATGCAGCAAGAGGTAACACCTGTCTTCCCTTATGCTGGACACTTCTTATATGGACAGGTACATTCTGAAATATAACAGATACAATAACAAAATGTCCAAACTATTAAGGCATCAAATATGTCTTATCATACCTTCTGTTTTTATTAAACTATTACTTTAGTATCTTATTATAGGCTAGATCCCAAACAGCTGAGAGTCTACAACACTGAACATACTTGTATAGTGAAGATTTAACTGCAGTCCATGATGCTGCTTGTGGGTGTGGTTAGTCCATGCAAATCATACAAGTCCAAACATGAAGTACTGCTCTGGAAACTTGAGATGGCAACTCTGCAGAAAACCCATACCTACCCTGAGTACTGCTATAACTAACCAGATTGCTAACATTTACAGCTATACTACTTGTAACAGTTATTCTCATCTAGGTGCTCCCTGAGGGGCTCCAGTCTCTTTCCATGCAGCTGTGTATTCACTGCAATCTGTTCAGGTGCCGAGTTGAAAGAAATGGAAGTGCATTAGATATCTGCATTGCAAGCAGTCAAAGTTTGCATGTGGCAGTAAGCCATGGTTTATACAGCTTTCTTTCCCATCAGCCCAAGAGGTTGGGATTTCTTCTTTTTAAATTGCTATAATGATGTCAGCATTGCTGACCATTATGAGTTATGTCAGTGGCCTATGTGAGTGTCTGTGCCAATCTAGCTTCGGCCTCTGTGTTATACTGTGGCCATTGTTTTCCTTCTTTAAGGAGCGTGGCCTTGTAGTGTTTTCTTCTCTGCTCACTACTCTGTGCTCTAAATTCTCAGATGCCATACTGGTAGCTGTATCAATATGCATAGAGAAATGGTTGAAAATTCGTGGTCTTGTTTTCACATTTACTAAATTTCGCACAATGGAAATCAGCTCATTTGTGTGAATGGTGTTGTAAAAGCCTAATATAGGTTGTGTTGTATCATTGCAGTTTGAGGCATGAAACATGGCATGCCATCTTCCAGGAAAATGGTGGCAGTGAGCTGCTCATTACAATGACTTCACTCTTGGGAACTACAGACATACACTTAAAGCCATAAAATGAATGATGCAAGCACAATTCTGCTCAAAGGTGACCAGGAATGTGCAAGATACTGCTGGAAAAGCAGTGTAAAATTTACAGAGTATTCACAAGGTGAAAACTATACAATTCAGAAACATGTGTGTTGAACCCTCATTTGCATAATTATAATGCCCAGATTAGTGTGATATAACCATGTTTGAAGGCACTGATTCTCAAGGCACTATGGAACCTACAACAGATTAACAAGAAAAGAAAAGTAATAATGCACTTGCCAGGCACATTACTGAAAAAAAAAACAGGATTTTAGATTTTAGGTTTTGGAAATAATTCAGCCAACAATCAGAGAAGGAGATTTAATGAACAAAATGGAAGCAGTTGAACTGAAATGGATATTAAAATTGGAAAAATATTCCCATCTAGGATTTAATAATTATTTGTAACTAAAACATATTTTAAAGCAAAAAGGGCTGAGACATTAATATGACTTACTTAAGACTTTATTAAACAAGTGTATCTGTTTTTAAAATGGTAATTGATATAAAGATCACATGACTTTTCCTCCACTTAAAGATGAGATTGTTTTATATTGTTGTAACTGCCTGAAAAAGCATTTGTGGTGTATCTGTATTGTCACTGAGTTCAAGAAATTGTTGACTTGCTACACTTGCTTAACTTTAACCAAAATAATTCCAAGTTTTACAGCTCAGTATACCTAACCAATGAGCATGGATACTTGCCTTGTTACTATGCCACATTTTACACATAAAGGAAAAATATAAACGAGGCAGATGCCTGAGATGCCACCACTGTGTTTCCAGTAGGTCTCTGGGAGGACTTTGTAACTAGCATTACTTAAAGCAACACATACCGTGGTATCCACAGGGATAGTCTTCTACTCCCACAGGGCTGCATATGAGACCAATGCATCTCCACTATGTCTTTCATATTCTTCCCATCTACTTGACAGTAGTCTGCCATGTTGGTCTCATAGAGTGCATGATATGTAAAGTGTAGGCAGATCACAGCATGACTCCTTCAGTGGTGACAATGCATACTGCTTTTGCTAGTGGCTGCTATTAGTGTATGTTGGAAATATACACTATCTAATGTGGTAGCAACCCAAACATTTTTCACAGTTCCACAGCATAAACTCCAGTAATCAGTGCCGGTCAATTTTATGGCATTGCAGCATTGAAGTGATCTGTTTTTACATATCTGAATCCCTTCAGCATCTTGATTTGCCTCATTTGCATACACCAGAAAGCTCATTTTAATAATATTCCTCATTGCCTTGTCATTATACAGCTATTACTATATACAATGTGCAGTAGTGCTATTCTTCAGTCACCAATTTCGATATGTGTGTCTCTGAATTGCACACATCCTGTATGCCACAGCTCATTGTGGAAATTCACTTGTCACAATGTGGGAAAGTTTTTTGAATCATAGCCATTATGTAGCGGGCCCACATCACTTTATCGAATTGCTATTTAGGAATAGCAATTGATCAAACCTCTATTTATTGAACAGCATGTCAGCAAAAGACAACATCTTTCCCAGGGTAAAGAAGCACTTTGCTAAAGGCACACTGGAACAGAAACACACAAAATCAAACCTACTTAAGTGAGGGGCTTCACCCCCCATACCCCCAACTATATATAGCAACTCCGTGATTGCACTATAGTGAGAAAAAGGGCAAAGTTGTGGTGTTGGCCATGTGCTTCCCTACCCTGGAAAGATTTCATTATTCACTGAAATGCCGTTCAATAAATAGAGGTTAGATGAATTGCTATTCGCTAAATAGCAATTCAATAAAATGATATCGACACATTATGTAGCCCATCTACATCTAAAAGATCATATTTAATCAATTGAGGAGATCATTGTACCACCTTATATCTCACTGGTCAAAACCATTATTGATGCAGCACTGCATTTTGTAGTCTTAAAATAATCCACAAAAAAAGACTTTATAAGGTACAATGATTTCTTAAGAGAAAGACAACAGGGTTATCTGAACTGTTTAAAAGGCTTCATGAACTGCCTTTATACTGGGTCTATACACATAGATGAAGTTTAATAACTTCGAACACGGAATGTTCGAACTATCCTGTATGAAGTTAAAAAACTTCTACTATGGATAAAGAAACAAAAAAAGAAAACAAAACAAAATAAACTGTTGTAAGTCAGACGGCAAGCCCCCCTGCACCCTACACCTCCCCTTACAGAGATTTCCATTGAAATGCTCAAACTTCTGCAAATTCGAACTTATGGTCTTAACCATATGAGGTTCGAAGTTGCAGAAGTTTGACTGTCTGATAGGAACCCTTTATATTCAGTTTCTTATAGGTTTCTAGTAGGCACTCCATGCTTGGTCTGCAATGTAAAATGTCTAACCTGGTTTTATTTGAAAGTGTGTTTCTGGAAAACACCACTGGGGAGCCAACACCAGACAGTGGAAGCAAATACTAAAAATAAATATCAATAGTAAAAAAATATAACAGATGCATATATACCACTTTCCAAAATTATAGAATACGCTTCATTTCCATTACCATTACAAAAGTCATTATCAGCCCTTCATCCTTCAGAAGCAAGTTTGATATATTTATGAGAAGTAGAAAATATCCACATAAGGTTATAGCAGTTCTTTAAGACCTGAAGGTTATAAGATTGACAACTGAACCTTTGAATGTATAAATCTATTGATAATGAATATGTTTCCATCCACATCCAGATCCATACCATTCTTCATTTACCAGCACTAGCAGCATATACAGAACAAGCTGAAACACTATTTTTATCCTATTCACCCTGATGGAAAAATACATGTAGTTGAAAAATAATATAAGGCCATAGTTTTCTACAAACTGATAATATGTGTTTAATGCTCTTCCATGCAAAACACCAAGATAGCAAATATTAAACAGCATACATTTGTGCAAGATCAACATTTTGCATAACTGTAATTAGATGACTGATTCATATGCATATGGCATGGTTCTTTTACTATTCTTTACATCATCCAGTACAAGTAATACAAATCATCCTTCTCCTATTGCAGTATGCTTTTATTATCAGTAAATTCATTCATTTTGCCCTAAAATTCTAGAATCTCTGATGGAATGTATTTTGCAGTCATAGCCCTTATGTGCCTATGCCTATATTCTGAAGATTGCACTAGTCAATATCCTAATGGCTGCATGACAGTCAAATTATCAGATACTAGTATAGATCAAAATGTACTGTATGTTAATCAGGAATTAAAAAAAACTGACGTAGAAAAGCACCATTTTGACTTAGCTTTTCTGCCCTTTCTTCATAGGAATCCCCAGTAGTGTGCTCGCATTCCCCTCAGCAAAAGTTTTATTCTGTGTCCTGGCCAACCTCCAATAAACCAAACGCTGTCTGGTCGCCCTGCACTGTGAGCCCCTGCGCCAGTGGAATGCTAAAGTGCTTTCAGCTAAACTAGTGTATGTTAGAGTTGTATTTAATCTGTTCTCTAAACTGAAGACATTTTGCTATAGCCTTTTACTGTAAACATGCACACAACTGCCCCCCCCCCTCATTTTTTTCTCTTCCTATTGTACTCCTAGGTCAATTACTTAAAACTACTTTCTTTCTCTTGGAAAAGTTTTATCAATGTACCTGCAGCCCATACTTGTATTGTTTTTCCCTATAGAAGTGGTGGTCCTTTTCACCACACTGTATTAGATTAGTAGCACAAGATTTCTAGTTATTAGGAAGACAGTGTGATATGCTGACCTCGAATTGACTGAGCTTGGTTTTCCTGATTGTTTTTCTTGGAAGCTGGCCTAGTCCATTTTTTTTTGGCTCATCCCGCTCCGTTCCCCTGCCCTACCCCCATTCCCAGACACCCCTGACATCCTTTCCTTTATATCTAAACCTGCTTTACCCCACCTCCACACTAGCCAATAGACATCCATCTCCTCTACTCAACCCCACATCACCATTAACTGCAACACTCACTCTCCACCCCTCCTGAGCCTTACCTGTTTTTCACTCTTTCAAGTCACTCACTTTAGAAAACTCCTTCAGTTAATTCCTGATTTTCCTGATTTTTTCTACTAACAATAAATAAATTGCTACCCTTTAACTATTTCTGAGTGAAAACTAAACCATTGCTATACTTCTCAAAACTCTATTTCTCTCCCTCTTATTACTATTTCTTTTCTCAGCTCTAACCACTTACCACACTTCTTAACTGCTTACCACCCCATTTCCAACACTCTCTTATCCCGTTACTCACCATACAAATAACTACTCCACCCCTATTTCCCTTCTGTCTTTAACCATACCACTATATCATTTCACAAGTTCAAAGTACTGTACATACCGAATGCCCAACCTGTCATCAAAACAAAACATCAGTTCTTTTGCAAATGTTTCTTCATACAAATACTTCAAAGCACAATACTACTCATCCTATGATATTCATCCAAATCCTGTCCCTTGCCAACAACACTCTAACCATACTTATACAGCACCCCCCTTTCCAACTGCTTCACAAATAGCTCTTTTTTTCAATGAATTTACAAAGCATTGTCAATTAAAGTACCCTCCTTCATGCCTGGATTTCTCAATATAATCCAAATATACTTGCTCTATCTGAGACCTAATAAAACCTCATATTACAAATTGCAAAATTCTCCCCCCTGGTTATAATATTGTTCGAATGGATAGATATAAAAAAAGGGTGGAGAAGTAGCTATACTCTACTCTGACCAGCTCTCTCTCTCCCCTCTCTCAATAGCTATCCTTGATTTCTGTCTTGCTGAAATACTTACAGCAACTTGTAAACTAAATCAACACAAAAAACTTGTCATTACAGCAGTCTACATACTCCTAGGTAAAAACATTCCCATACTCGAGCAGTTTATTTCTTGGATTTCTATATCCATTCCCTATGAAACCATCATGCTTTGAGGATATGAATATTGACTGGAACCTTGTTAATACTGCATCCCCTAGCTACTCTATAAACTTTTATGGCTTTACCCAGTTGATCACCTCACCCATGCACCAGCAAACAAATTTGAAGAATGGCTTGGTTATCGACTGGATATTAGTATCCAGCTCCCAGTGCGATCATAACCCTTCCACCCTACCTAGCTCCCTTAGTGACCACCTCCCTACCTCAGTAGTAAGACACTCTCAGAGTCTTAACAAGAGCCACCAATACAAAGAGTCTCATAACCTTAAAAACTACAACCCTGTCACCCTAAACAAATTACTGTCCACTGTAAACTGATCATTCCTACACAAATTACCCCTTAATGAGGCTGTCCAAAGGTTGAACAATTTATTACTGGAAACTCTTAACACCCTGGGTCCCAGTAGAAAAATTAGGCTGAAATGTAATTATGCACCATGGCTAAACCAGGCAACTCGATCCCTTGAACAAGAGAGATAGTGCCTGGAGAGCATGGAAAAAAAAATAACAACTCAGCTTTCCACCTAAACTTATCTAAACAGTTTCACAACCAAACAAAAAAGCATGTCCTACTAGACAGAATTATTTCTATCAAATTCCAACCCAAAGAAATTCTGGCACTAAATAAACAAACTATTATCTCCAGGGATCCCATCTTCACCAAACCCCTTCCCTAAGAAACCTTCTAATGAAACTGCAAGTCTACTTAACAACCTTTTCATCAAAGCAATAGAAAAGCTTACTAAATCAGAAACTCTTGACATAAAGACCCCACCTCCCACCTCATCTCTTCCATCGTTCTCCCTAGCACCTGTAGCAACTTCCTTCATCAAATCACTTCTTAACAAGCTCAAACCCTGTTCCCCATCAGCCGACAAACTCCATCCATTATTTCTCAAACATGAATCTGAATCCATAGCATACCCTGTATCTATACTTATCAATAGATCCATCCGAGAAAATACAGTACCAGATATCTGGAAAAAATTCTGCATAATACCCTTTCCATAAGGGAGGAAATTCTACAGAACCCTTAAATTACAGGCCTATTGCCATATTATCCCCCTTATCCAAGACACTGGAAAATGTATACATAGACAAATACTAAAGCACCTCTTGCAGGCAAACCTAATTACACCCACACAGCACAGTTTCCAACCCTCACAAAGTACTACCACTGCCCTCCTATCTTTCACACACAACATTGCCTGAGCCAGAACTAATAATAAACTCATATCAGGTCTATTCCTTGACCTATCCAAAGCATTTGATACTGTTTCCCATCTCATCCTCCTAAATAAACTTTCCAACCTACAACTCTCTACCTCCACTGCCTCCTGGTTTAATAGCTACCTATCAAACAGATATCAGTCCGTCAGATGCCAAACATCCTTCTCCCCTTTCCGTCTTGTTTAGACCGTGGTTCCCCAGGATTCTATCCTGGGCCCCTTACTTTTTAATACATTTACAGATAACCTCCATGTCTCCTGCCCTCATTCTACCTAAATACAGTATGCAGATGATTCCACAATTATTAACACCTCTGGCAATATACAAAATCTCCACACTGTCATTCAACAATCTCTGCACCTAGTAGTACAATGACTAACTGAAAACAACCTGCTTCTCAACTCCAAAAAGACCAAGCTTCTCATTTACCTTCCAAAAAACTTTAATCCAGCTAAAGGCAACTTCACCATCTCATCTTTAGATAATACAATTATCACCAACTCAAACACCAAATTGCTTGGTGTTACTATAGACGACCAATTAAAATTTGACCTACCTATCTTAAACTGTTTCAAAAAGTCCAGTCAAAACTAGGTCTTCTATACCGCAACAACAAATACATACCTAACAAGTCTAGACCTATACTGCCTCAAAAATGTATTCTACCATCCCTGCTGTAAGCTGTTCCCATACTTACTAACCTCCAAAATAATCTCTTAGCCAAACTAGAAACCACCTATAACAAGATAGCCAGATTTGCAGCCAGTAATAGCTACAAATCCTATCACTGCATATCCATAAAATGCTTAAGATGGCCTGAGCTCCCCCCCATGATTCAAATATCACAACTACCAGTTGCTCACAGCATCCTAAATAGCCCCAACTCCTGCCCTGCCATTACATCCATAATTACACCCTACATACCTAATTGTGACCTCAGACGCACACAACAAAACCTTCTGCAGGTGACCAAGCCAAACAAAAATATTGGAAAAATACTTTACAGTCATTCAAATGCATACTCATGGAACAAACTTCCATTGTCCCTTCGCTCCACTACCAAATGTGTCAAATTTAAAAAGCAACTAAAAATTAATTTCCAACATACATGGATATGTACTTGTCAGGAAATTACCTAATGAATGTTTCTTCTTCACTCAATTAACTTATCTGCCTGGTATCTGCCTAAACTGTCTACATATATTACTCTCTCTGCAGTTAGTAACTATGCTATTAAATGCATCCTTGTTGTACTATGCCATGATGGGTTTACTATTGTTTATTCAAATGGAAAAACATTTTCCGTTCAAATAAATGAATGGTAATACCGAAAGTAAAAAAAAAATTACTTATACAATGTCGAACCAAATGCTCGATGTATTTGACTCGACATTGTTGTCGAAACCACCACATGATAGCTGTACAGGAGCTGATATAAATCAAACTCCTATACAGCTATCATGTTTTTGCAGGGGGGGCAAGCCCCCCCCTGCATACCCCCCCCCACACTTATATATTCTAACTCCAAGATTGCACTACAGTGGAGATGAGGATGAACTTTCACTCCCCACTGTACCATGATCTCTGGGCAGATAATCACATTCCATTTATGCGAATGCAGTTGTGCATTCGGATAAGTGGAGTCGACTATCTGGTGCAAAAGTGTTTGTGCATTCGATATTCTGTTTTTTGGCACACTGCAGCCGACAGAATGTCGTTCGCACAAACAATAATAAACCGCCATGATGTTACTCTGATTTTTTTATTTTTTTTATTTTAGGCATTGCTACATTCCTTGTAAATAACTTAATGCTAACCAAATTTCTCAAACATATTGTTACTGCATTCTCAAAATACTGTACTTTTCCCTTGTATATATTCGTATCATATATTTCTCTCTATTTTTGTACTGTAAAATATCTTACAACCTGAGTTGTTAGGTTTTTCTTATTTTTTAATTGCTTCCTGGAGCTTTTCTCCTCGGGTCTCTGCTGAAAAAGGGCTCTCTGGGCCCAGTTGGTCTAACCCGGTTAACAAATGTAAAAATAAAATACATCAATTAAATGAAATTGCTGCAATCACAGTTTGCCTCTTTCCCTATCAGACTGCTTATATTAAGGCCAGTGGTACAGGGACAAAGCCCATTGGTTGAGGATTGCTTGGGATTTTCCAAAGAGTGAAAAAGAACTAGCTAATAAAGCATGTTAATCATGTTGTTTTCAATTCACTCAAATTTTCAAAGCATCAGAGAAAACTGCCAAAGACCCTTCTTGCTCACAGATCGTCAGTATAGCTGCCTTGCCATACTATGTCTGCTGCCCCCATTGCATTCCCTACTATTGATGGTTCATGCAACTGTTGGTGACATATCATCCTGTATCATTTATAGGCTTGAACTGAGAGTTGTACAAGTATATGAAGGGAGGGCATCCAGTGCTGTCCTATCTAAATATACTGGGGGTCACATGGGGTTTACTCTAACTGTACTGACACCGACAATGACACACACCATGTATTTATCTAAAATGCATCAGACTGCAAGTCTGTATCATATTTGTGAGCCATATTAGGGACAGTCTAAAAATGCATCATTACTGGGCTGTTGTATTCCTTACCAACTTTTATACTGTATGTTATCCCATGTAACACTGCATGTGGCCAGCATACGGCCGTTTGTGGAGTCAATGCATATTAGTTTCACTGTTGCATTCATCAGTGCTCTTATCATTTTGTAACGCACCATCTAGAATTTGATTTTTGATATTTGTCTTACTGTTTTTTATTCCTTCTTTTTGTACTGACTCCTCTCTTAGTGAGATTTATTTAGTAGTGCTCCATTAATTAAACTTTGCTTTGATGGATTCATTCTAGTGCATAATATGCTATGATTCATTAAAGACCACCTCTCAGTCTTTTGGTGCAAATAATGGTAATGTGTTTTTTTTGTTATAAAGAAATGTTATCTCTAGAGAATCATGTAATTTTGAAGATGCTATGCCAGTCATATCCTCAAGTCAGTAATGAATTGGAGATTTGAAGAAAAAAGTGAATTGTTTACCTATAATGATGAAAACTTTGGATATACTTTGACCAATGTATCACATCAGTTCAACCACAGATAATCCTACTTTCACTCAGTCTACCATCATGATACAGTAATCTAAACAGGGTTTTAATTCCATTTTTTTTCTGAAAGGGGCTGTACCCCCTGCACCCCTCTGATGTCAGCTCTCTATCCCCCGCTCCCCAAATATATGCCAAAATGAAATCTAACATACATCTAGCTCAGCCAATCAACAAGAGACATATGCAGTTAGGCTCACTTTACAGAACCAAACCTTTCCTATCTATACAAGACAGGCAATTGCTAGAACTCATTTGTTCTCTATCCTTCTTTATACATTCCCAATATTCACCAACTTAAATAAAACTGAGCTAGTAAAACTTGAAACATGCTAGCAATATTCACAACCAACTCTCCCTATAGGGCCCACTACTGTCTTGCTTTAAAAGAATTTAACTGGCTAGAACTACCTCAGTACCTAACTTACATTCAGCTCATCATTGCCCACAAAGTGTTACACCACCTTGAAAAATATCCAGCTCTCCATCAGCTGATCCAACCCTATAGCAATGCTTGTGTTCTCTGCTCCTCAAATAAATCACTACTACACATCTCCAGGGCTAACACTAATGCTGGCAACTCCCTATGTTCCAATTACATCTTCAAATCCTGGAACAATATCCCTCAGTCTATTATCTGTACAAGCAATCAAACTCACTTCAAAAACCTTCCAAAGAACCACCTAACTAACCAATGGCTTTGTCCTTGCTCAGGGCCTGGCTAAGCCCTCTGTCTTCCCACTTCTATTCCATCTCACACTTCTATAACAATATCCCTCAGCCTTTGACTTTTTACCAGTATATAATATAACTAAATCCACTAACATTTAATTCCTTTTCCTTCCTGCTATCCCACCCCTCCCATATTATTATAGTCACAAACCTACTACAACCACTTTCCCTTCACCTAAGTACCCTATAACACCTCTCCCACTTCACCTCTCACCAATTTCTCTACTTTACCCTGCCTATCTACTTTATGTAGACCTATATATCAGTTCCCATTAGTAGAATATGTGCAAAGTAATTTCTATGATTTTACTGAATGTTCTTATACTCCACCTTCCTCCTGTTCATCACCAATTTCTCTGTTATACACTGCCTATTTACCTCATCTAAACCAATATACCACCTATCATTAGTACACTTTGTACAATGTTCTTTCCATAATTTGCTGTATGTTCTTGTGATCTTGTGTAATATACTGTTTACTGAGAAATCTACTTTGTTACTTTTTGTAAACAATAATGTACAATATCAAAGTCAAAGTCAAAGTAAACTTTATTGTTGATCAGATATACACAGTAGTGCAAGCTGAACGAAATTGTGCTGCTTTGGCTCCTATGCAAGACATAACAATGAACGCATAGTTTGAATGACAGTAAGTCTAATGTACATACAGTAATAATTAAAATATTAACAACACAATAAGTTACCACAATTGGACAGGAAGACATCAGACAATATTATACTGGTAGGTATTGCAAGACTATGACTTCACATTGTGATTGCTTAGAGTATTGCACTTCATCAGTTGTAGTATGATATGTTCTGATGTTCATATTGCAAATGTATGGACTGGAGTAGTGACTCAGTCCTAACTACTGCACATTCAGGAAGTAATAGCATAAGAAATTAGGCTAACTATACCAGTTATTTAAGCAATTTGCCAGAGTGATTACTATAGATCATACTTCACAGCAAGTGGTGTATTGATCTAATATTCACTGTCATGCTTGGTATTCAGGTTCAGCAGCCTTATGGATAGAGGGAAGAAGCTTCTGTTAAGTCTAGATGTTTTGCAGTGTAAGCTGCGATACCACTTGCCCAAGGAAAGGAGGAAGGACATGCTATGGGCAGGGTGAGTGGGATCGTTCATATCTTCCTAGCCCTTCTGACACACCGAGTCTTGTGCAGATCATCCATGGATGGGAACAAGGAACCAATAACTTTTCTGCTGTCCTTACTACCCTCAGGAGAGCCTTGCTGTCAAATGTTTTGCAGTTACCATACCAAACTATGATGTTATTTGAGAGGATGCTCTCGATGGTCCCCCTGTAGAAGGCTTTGAGGATGGACTGAGACAGGTTTGTCTTCGTAGGTTTCTGCAGGAAGTGCAGACATTGCTGTGCCTTTTTCACTGTGGGGCTAATATGAGTTGACCAGGATAGGTCATCTGAGATGTGCACCCCCCAGGAACTTGGTGTTTTTGACTTTTTCCACTGCCACTGATTTAATATTCAGAGGTTGATGTATCTCCTGAGTCCTCCTAAAGTCCACTATTAATTCCTGGGTCTGCTTACATTTAAGGCCAGATTGCTGCTGTTGCACCAGCCTATCAGATACTCCACTTCATCCCCTTAGGCTGTTTCCTCACCATTTCTGACAAGACCTATGACAGTGGTATCATCCACAAACTTGATGACTTTGTTGGATTCATGCTTGGCCATGCAGTCATGTGTCAACAAGGAGAACAGCAGAGGACTCAGGACATAGTCCTGAGGGACACCCATGCTCACTGTAATACTGACTGAACTGTTATTTCCTACACATACTTTTTGGGGTCTGTTGATGAGAGAGTCCAGTATCCAGTTACATAAGGGGTGTTGATGCCCAGCTCGATCAGCTTTGATATCAGATTCTGAGGGATGACAGTATTAAAGGTGGAACCAGAATAGACGAATAGCATTCTGACATAGCAATTCTTGTTCTCTAGATGTGCCAAGGATTCATGAAGTGGTATAGCTATTTCATCAGTCATGCAGTGGTTAGCACTATAAGCAAACTGTAATGTATCCAGTGTTGCAGGAAGGATTGAAAAGCTATGGCTCTTGATCAGCTGCTCAAAACACTTCATTACTGCTGATATAAAAGCAACTGGCTGATAATCATTTAGGCTTATTGGTTGGGATTTCTTGAGTAAGGGAATGATTTTTGTATTTTTGAAACAACTGAGTACAATGGCTAGTTGAAGGGATGTGTTGAATATATCTGTTAGTGAAGTGGACAGTTGGGTAGCACAGTCTCTTAGAACCCTTCCCATAATATTATCAGGACCAACTGCTTTTCTTGGGTTTACTCACCTCAGGGTCTTCAGAACATCAGATGTTCTTAGACATAGCACCTTCTCACCCTGTTTGGCACTTCCTTGTTAAATGTAACCTGAATGTAGCTTCCTTGCTAAGAGTGCCTTGGAGTTTTTCTTCCCAGGCCTCCTCTGAAAATGGGCTAAAACCCAGCCAGACCTTCCTGGTATAAAAGTAAATTAAATAAAAGTAAATAGATAAATATAAATAATATTAATAATATAAATATAGATACACACACACACACACACACACACACATATATATATATATATATATATATATATATATATATATATATATATGTGTGTGTGTGTGTGTGTGTGTGTGTGTGTGTGTGTGTGTGTGTGTGTGTGCAAAATATGTGTACAGTAGTAATACACACATACATTATATATATATATATATATATATATATATATATATTTAGAAAGCTATAGATATAGATACATATGTATATGTGATATATATATATATATATATATATATATATATATGTATATATGTGTATATATATATATATATATATATATATATATATATATGTATATATGTATATATATATATATATATATATATATATATATATATATATATATATAAAGGTTTACATTCAAAACTTGGAAACTTCATCAGTTGACCTGCAAATGGTCGACTTGCAGGTTCCAAGTGGGCAGAATGTCAAACTCAAATCGATCGTCTACACTACAGTGAATGGGTAGTGTCAGTTAAGCACTTGGGTTTGACATTGTGCAGGGGGATCATGGTTCATTGAGGAATACGGAATAGGGAATTAGTCCATTTCCTCACTAACGTGCGATCTCAGAGTTGGTATATTTCATGTGCAGGGGGTATGGGGGATGCAGACTCCACACGAGGGGTGCAGGGGGGTCATAACCCCCCCTGCAAAACAGTACAGTTAATGTACCATTGACTGTATAGTCTAACGGTATGTTAATGTTCATTGCAGGAGGTGAGTGACATCACTTCCTGCTATGTCGAGTACACTGAACTATGGTTGTCGATGTATTTGTTTTCAAATTGGATTACTTTTCAGCATGCCGAATTCCACATTTAGAGTCAACATTTTAAATAGTTGACTTATGTGGTTTTGACATGCCAGTATTTATATATATATATATATATATATATATATATATATATATATATATATGGGATCCGTACAGATCCTCAAATGCAATTTCCATAGAAGCAGAAATCACTGAGCATACTTAACCAAAAGTGCTGTTCACCGAAGCAGCACTTTGGGATAAGTATGCTCATTGTGCCAGTCGTACTACAGTGTGGATATGGGAAAGTTCCCTTCTCCCCACTGTAGTGCGACCTCGGAGTTAGAATATTAAAGTGGGGGGGTGTGGAGGGCACATACTTTACCATAAGCGCCTTTTTGGTGAAAGCGCTTTCGGTAAAGTATGTTCGGTGATAATGGATCCGGACTTTTGATCTTTCAATCAAAAGTCCTAGATCTATATATATATATATATATATATATATATATATATATACATGTGTGTGTGCGTGTGTATGTGTATACAAATAAATAACACATATCTATATCTATATGTCAACTGGCAATCTATTTATCTGTCTATATATGTGTGCTACCTACAAATCTGTACCAGTTTAGAGGTAAGGAAATAGATGAACTTGTCTTTCCTGAAAGCTGATGTCTCATTGTCAGGTTACTTAGAGATCGTGGGTGTAGGACTAAAGTCCTGCCCTACATTGGTGACCACCTATCCACTGCAGTATAATATGAATGTAGTACTTTATAGTCACAATGAAGTCAGGAGGCTAGGTTTTTCAAGTCATGTGCTTCTACAATATCTAATAGACCCAGAAATTTCAGCCTTAAGCAACAGATAATCTTAACAAGTGCAAGCGGTATTCCATCTAAAGTATGCATTGTAAATAACTTTACTAATGTTTGCCGAATATTATTTAGGCAAGTATGGTTAGAAAGAAGAAAAGAAGGAGGTATTGCTGTTGAATGCAATATATTCGTATTTGAGTAGAGATGTGTCAAAACTATATCAAAACTATATCAAGCCTTTATTTTTTTATTATTAAACACTGCCACTTGTCTAAGAATTTCCCTTCATTAAGCCATAAATGGGTGGGTTGTTCTAAAAAATTTACTTTCTGAATATTGCTTATTTCAAACAATATGACACACACAAAGCTGTTTTACTTAGGATGTATCTTAAAAATATATCACTTCTTATATCATAATGGACAAAATGATTGTTACACTGAAGATGTGGAAAGCACTTCTAAATGCTTTTAAATGTGCTACCTTATACATAGGAAGCACATTTGTAAATGACTATATTAAATGGCTGCCATGAGAATATTAAAAAAAAAAAATCACAATGCAATGAATTCATGTTACAACACAGTAAAAAAATATTGCCACAACAAATAGCATTTACTATGGTATACTTAAAAAAACATTTTTCACTTTTTATTAATGATATATCAATTTGGTGATTAAAATATATGTACTACAATAAAACATTTTTTTTATTATACCATAAGCAGAATTTTAAAATTATATCTAGTTAATTTTCAAATTGCTCTATGGAAGTATCCATCAAGAAAATCTGGGTAAATGCCATTACATTTAACAAGTTTTTGAGCCTGTTGTATAAAACTGATACATATGCTTATACTTGATAAGCTGGTTTACGTTACTAGAGTTTTCGGTCTGCCTTAACAAATCTGAATTATTTAATATTACTAATTCAAAAACTGATAATTTAATATCAAAACTTTATAAAATATTTATGGACTATAAAACAAATTTAAATATAAAATTTTGGAATCATATTGTTTTAGGTCAGGCCTCTCAATTTACTTCCTCATAATAAATCTTAAATGTTATCATCTGTCAAGTCATACTTCGTGATCTCAATTTTGGCATATATTTACTTGAAAATATTTGCACAGAGCATTCTTATCTCCAAATAGAATTGCCAAAATAAGTGGAAATAATAACGCATTGTGCTGGAAGTGTTTACAAGAATGTAAAGCCAATTTGATTCATATATTTTTTGAATGTTCTTCCTTGAGCTTATTTTGGTCTAAAATAGAAGCCTTTTTAAAAGCTTTATTTACTGATAACTTTACTTTATCAAAGTTTATAATTTTATTTAATGTAAATTACAAAGATGATTTGAAGAATGTTAATTTCTCTCTCCTTTGAACCTTCCATGCCGTAGTAAAGAAATGCATCACCAAAAAATATTTATACCTCCAACATTTGAAGACTTTCTTTTATTCTTAAAGGTAACAGCATTCAGAGAGAATAAAATTAAATAACAAAGAATTCATTTTAACTTATTTACCAATAATCCTTGGGTCAAAGTCATATCTCTTATTGATTTGTATCAAATGAATTCTGTTACTAATGTTTTTAATGATTGAAAAATGGGAAAATTTTGGAGTTTTATTTCTAACATTCTGCTTTCAGACCTTTGTATATATTGTAGATAGTTCTTCTTATTAGTTCACTGTAATTGTTCAATTTATCATTTATAGTACACTTTTATTGCATTTGATTATATATTACTTGTTTATCGTAAAAAAATAATAAAATTTCCTGAAAAAAATAATGTAAACATTGTTGCCATTTACTTTGTGCTTTGAAATGACCATATTTTGTTGAAAATTATAATTTCAGCTAAAACAAAGTAGTCATGCAGCATGTTTATTTTTGTTAAGCAACATTGGTGTTCATACTGTTTAGGGTTTATCAGATATTCCAAGGTGCTGTTAATCATGAAAGACAATGCATGATGCCATAACATGTACACATGCTACAAAGGTCATAACTTGCAAAGTACATAGAGTTCTCATTCCAGGTCCTGAGTGTATTACATACAGGAGTACTTTGTATGCATTTTTGTGTGTGTGTGTGTGTGTGTGTGTGTGTGTGTGTGTGTGTGTGTGTGTGTGTGTGTGTGTGTGTGTGTGTGTGTGATTATTAAATAATGAAATTCCTTTTTATTATAAGATAGACGTCTGGGAATTATGCTATTAATCATTAACTGCAATTTCTAGTCATTGTGCTGATTCCACTGCCCCTTTGTAATACTTCTATATATAAGCAGAAATAAAACAGATTCTTAACACAAACCACAAATTAAAACAGACTGATAGAAGTTGGTATAATAAATGCAAGAATAAATGCAAGTTCTGATGAGTACTTGGTAATGTTTAAAATGACAAGTGCCATGAATTCTCTGTTTTTTTAACAGTACTGAGACCGCCCTTTTTTTCTAGATGCTATTTCTGGTGATGTGAACTTAGTTCATCCAGAACCGTTAAGGTATTTAATGACCTTTAGTAGGGCTAGCTGTGGTGGTATAGCGGTAGTATTGTTGCCTCACAGCAAGAAGTTCTCTTGTTCGATTCTCTGCTGGAGTGCCTTCTGTGTGGAGTCTGCATGTCCTCCCCGTGGTCGACTGGCCTCCGAAAGACATGTGTGAATGAGCGTGCCTTCGCTGAAGATTGGGTGTTGGGCTGGCAACTTGGCACCATAAAAATCAACTGCCAATCATTAGCGGACTGGAGTTCCGCTGTGGCAACCCCTAACCGGGAAAAGCCAAAAAGACAAACAACAAGTAGGGCTAGCGAAACAATAGAATATGTTATCAGAAACAATTGGGATATTCTAAAGGCTATACCTGGCCATGAGAAGTGGCTTCCAGTTTACTTACCGTAATTGTGACAACTTAAAGAAGCTTTTATGTTACAAGGACTTCTCCTTAAATAAGAAATATGTCCTTGTGTTTAATAAAAAAGGAACTTTTCCTTGCCATAATTGCTCATTCTGTCCTAGTATAAATCAATCAATGGAGTTTATACACCCTGTTAATGGTGGAAATTTACCTTCCATTGTACTGCAACATGTAATACAGCATTTATTATTTATCTTGCCACATGTAAAAAATGTTTAGGCTTCTATGTTGGGAAATCAAGGAGAAGGTTAAAAGGATAGTAGAACACAGGTGTGAGATATGCAGGAAGATACTAACTAATTCCTTATCCCAGCATATAGAAGAGAATGATGACACACATCAGTTTAGCTTTAGAGCTATACATGTTATATATCCAAATGTAAGATGTGGTGATGCAATTAATAACATAGATTCCAAGAAATATAAATGGATTATTCGACTGGAAGCAGATAAATATCCAGGTCTTAAAAGGCAAGTTACATTAAAACCTATTTTGAAAGGCAAGCAACAAAGAATAAAGAAAAAAAAAATTTTTATGTATATATTTGTTATGTGTGTGTATATGTATATATATATATATATATATATATATATATATATATATATATATATATATATATATATATATATGTATATATTTTTTTTTTTGTTAGTGTTTTGATGCAATACATCCATTATGGATGATTTCCTTTAAGAAGACTAATTGTTGGTTTTAATTGATGTTATTTGATAGGATGACTGTGTCATGAGGTGCAATTAGCTTGCATTTAAAAATGCTGTTTTGACTAGTTTGTATGTAAGACACTGAAGAAAGATAATCTGTATCTGAAAGCTTTGTCCTTTTATTAAAACTTTTGACAGTGTGGAGTACTACTTTTTTTTGCTTGAGGCTGTTTCCGGTTTGTACTTCTCCACTTTGTTACTAGTCCACTGTCTTTTTTGGAGTTAGTATTTCTAAAGGACCCAGGGGTGTTAAGTCTCACTGTGGTTCATTTCCATTGTCATCAGGCACTTCAATATTGTCATCACTTCTCACATTATAAACAGCTTGACAAAGCCTCTGTATTACATGCCTTACCAGTATGTATTTGTGAATGCAAGAGTTAATAAGTTCATGGAACTCATTGTCAGCATCCTGAGCACTCATTTGGTCACTGAAGTTAGTATTCCAGTGTGTCTTCATAATTATGCCATTTATTGCATCATAGTTTTCATTGGTGAATTGAATGATGTTGATCATAATCTTAGTTTGAAGATGCTTGCACCACTGTGTGTGTGTGTGTGTGTGTACACACACACACACACACACACACACACACACATATATATATATATATATATATATATATATATATATATATATATATATATAAAGCATTGCTTAAGTTGACTGCTTGAATATGTGAAGCTGTTTAGCTGTTTTGTTACAATTTGGTCATCAAAATAGATAATGAGTTGTGCAAAATTGTTATAATACCAGAATTTGGGAAAATGTTCTTTCCTCAGTATTATGCAGACTTGAACTTTGAATATTTAAATAGTAGTGGGTGCAGGGAGGCTTGCCATCTGCAAGAACCTTGTTTTATATGTATATTTATATATGGGTATAATGATGGGTGGCATACCTCTCAACTGTACAGATTTTTGCTTCATATTTTTGGTCTGTTCCTCATAAAATGTTGTGCTTTTCTGGTAAATTATTGGATATTGCAGTCACTAAATAATACTAAATAAAGACAAACATTTGAGTTTCAGACTTTATATCCTTCAGAAAATATGTAATGATGCAAAACCTTTTATTCTAGCAACTTTCTAAGTTTATAAAGACAATATTAAAATTCTGTCTCTATTTTGGGCCTTTGTCCTCCCATTCTTTATGGTTTTGTCCAGATTTCTTGCACTAAGAGGTTGGGAGATATGATGAGTGGGGAGTAGAAAGCTCCTTGGATGTTCATTTTTTTTGAACTTTTTCTTCTTGTTTTGATTAATATGAGTTAATGTATTTGATGCCGAGTGGTTTACCTGACAATTTCTTGAGTTGTTAAATTTCTCCAAAGAATTGCACGTTCACTGATTTTATGGTCTTGGAGCTTAGTCAGAAAATTCTTATGCACTGTAAATTTTTGTATTATGCAATACTAATATCACTAATTATTATATGAGAAATTTCAGTTCCTGAGTTGCTTCCTTAAGTTTTTGATTTTTAAGAGTTCTTTTACAAAGCGTGAGGTATTGGCATCTATGCCATCAAATCTTAAAAATGAAAGGAGGTTGGAAATGAGTGAAATGCATTTTAAATCTTTAAACTATGTTTTGATATCAGCACAGATATTAGAATCCCCCAAGCACACACATGCTTCCAAATTGCCCATTTTATACATGTGACTTCTGAATTTTAGTAAATCCGACTTTATCTATCATTTGTTATCTTCTGTCTTTTTCTTCTTGGAAATTTAAGAGGTCTAGAAAACATAACATGGAGTAGAAAATGTCCTGCTCGTTATTTAAATTACCTGGAAACAGCCAAAGCCTATCAGATGCAAAGCACTCTGGCTGGTTATACATATAATTCCATGCTGACAACCACAGACTCTCCTGTCTGTGATACTATGTCCTTTACCAACAAATGAATGCCAAAATTTAGCCATGATATCAAGATACATACATGGTAATGGGATGATTTCATTAAGCAGATGCATTTTTCCAGTGCAGTCTGGGACATTTGGTAATCCCACCATATCCTGTTGCATAAATAAGAGGGCAGACCTCCTTAGATTGTTCAGTTCTACATGAACAATAACCATGCCATAATTAAATTTAATCTTTTTTCAACCTAGTTAACATGTTCTTAATTTTGTCATCAGGAGTGCATGTTACTGTCATTACAAAGTCTATGTTTTATGCAGAATGGAGTGAACAATTAGTTGGATATATTGGGGGTTCCCCGTGTCTCAGTGTCTGCCTTATAGGCTTTCAAGTAAGACACAGATCAATGCTAACCACAAGTTTATCATTGTTATAGACTCTCTCTCTGTCTGCTTAGAGTAAGGTCTGCGTAATATGTTAATGTGTATAAAGTGTTGGCATGATTGAGCTTATGACTTATAGAGACACAGCTGAAACATTTGTGGCTGTAATTTTTAGAAACCCTGAACATTTTGTGATAAGCATGTGTGTGTGTGTGTGTGTGTGTGTGTGTGTGTGTGTGTGTGTGTGTGTGTGTGTGTGTATGCACACACTTGTGCGTGAGTACACCTGTGTGTGTGTGTGTGTGTGTGTGTGTGTGTGTGTGTGTGTGTGTGTGTGTGTGTGTGTGTGTGTGTGTGTGTATGTGTTTATGTCTGTATTTATGGACTCTATTCTATATCTCTCTCTCACATATTTAAGGTCATGCCAAAAAATGTATTTGTGTGAGCTTGGGGTGGTCGTTGCAGTTCTCGAGATGAACATTACCAATCAAGTTTTTGTATGCCAGTTATAGGATTTTCTCCTGACCAAATGTTTAAGTCACTCATTGTAGAGAATGAAAACATGTACTGGTGTTTGTAATAAGATATGTCAAGCAATTTAAATTCTGTATTATACTTAGAAAAAAAAATCTCTGATTCGGCCGTTCGTGTAATTCGCAATTTGCTCTTTAAGTGTCGATGAAGAGGGATTCTCTGTAATACCTCTTCGATAATATAATATAGACCCAATAATAGATCTAGTGGTACTATATGTTCTTGCTGAAGAGTCCTCAGGTTAATGTTACTAGTTCTGTATCCTCCCAGTGCTTTCTTTTGATCAAGTTTGCATAGTTATTTTTCAATATAATTTAATTTGATTTCAGTATATGATGTTATCTGGCTGACACTAGGACAATGTACCAGCCCCTTTGTGGAGTCAAACTGCTTTGCATAAGATTTTGTAAATATTACAGCCTGTGTGTCTGAAAATAAATTTTAGAATCTGCACATAGTTTATCAATGTGTATGTCTTTACTCCTTCCACATCTTGTGTATCTATACAATGGTTTCCTATTATGCTCAATATCCTTATAAAAATATTCTTCAAATTTTTCTTGATCTTGTTTCACTCTGTTTAATTTGTCTGACTTGTTTATTTCAGTTTTCAAAGTCATAGTTCAACCTTTTTTCAATTTTTTTAATCTCTCACCTTAATCAAGTATCTTGTTCTTATGGAAATATATCCTCCTGATGCTGTTTGCCCAGATCCTGATGTTAAACATTTTTTACAGTTTTTGCATTCAAACAATTTCTCTTTCAAAACATTCCACATTCCTTTTGCAGTTTTCCCACTGAACGCCTCACTCCAACTAGTTTTACATGGGTCTATGTCAAATAAATGAACGCTTGAAATGTCGGACGTTATATGGCCGAGACCATATGTTTGACATTTCAAATGTTCGAAGATTGACTTCAATGACTCCGTATGGTGCAGAATGGGAGAATTTCCCTTTTTGCACTGAAGTGCGGTCTCAGAATTAGTATATTTAAGTAGGGGGGATGAGGGGGGTGCAGGGGGGCTTTCCCCCTGCCCGCACCGTTAAGGTATGTTTTTCTTTCTTTTTTTTTATTATATATTCGAACTTTCAAATGTCAACCATATGTTATCGAACATATGGTATTTGACATTTTGGAAGTTTGAATAAATAATATAGACACCATATTACACAGTGACTGTTTCGCTTCCATATGATCTGTTATTAATCTTCTGTGCACTGCTTTAGATTTCAGTTTGGCAAAATTATCTACCAATAAATTAACCTTTATAACCCCATGATCACTGCAAATCAATGGGGGTAAAAGTTGACATGAAGTAACAGTAATTTCTTTAGGAACACAATGTTTACTATGTTCTGTTCACCTGGTAGGTATTTTTACAATCTGAAGCAACTGTTCCTGCACATATATTGTGAATAATTTTCTTACTGCTGTTGTGAATCAATATTATTCCAGTCTGTTTCTGTAAATTTAAGCCCTCCACCTCTATTATTCTTCCCTGCTGTGTTTCATGCAAGAAATGTACAAATTCATCTAGGTCATCAGAACTTGACTTTTGGTGGTCTATGCACTCCAACAATTGTTATATGTTCCAGTGTTGTCTGTATTGTAGCAGTTATACAATCTATAGTATTGGTGTTATCAGTGAACATGTAATAATTACAAGTCTTGCTAGAATGTCTGTTACAGTAAAAACATTTATTTCCTGACAAAAGTGGTTTTCAGTCATTGTTCTGTAACCATGTTTCAGAAACAATAATAGCATCAGTCTTGTGATAATGTAGCAAATTTTCAAATAAAAAAACTTTATTATCAATGCTCCTAACAGTAAGAACCATCATAGATATATCAAATGTTGGTGTATTTTCATCCTGACAAAATCCTGTCTTGTGTTTGTCACATGATCATGATGCATAGGGAGAAAGTAAATGATGCGTAAGGCAGTGAATAGGCTGTGAGTATGGGGCAGAGATGTAATAGTCAAGGATATCGACAATGGCTTGAGGAAGAAGCAAAAAGGAAAAAAGTGAAGCTTCTTCTTTTTCTTTCAGCTGTTCCCATTAGGGGTCGCCGCAGCGAATCATCTGTTTCTATTTCTTCCGGTCCTCTGCATCTTGCTCTGTCACACCAACCACCTGCATGTTCTCTCTCACCACATCCATAAACCTTATCTTAGGCCTTCCTCTTTTCCTGTTACCTGGCAGCTTCATCCTTAACATCCTTTTCCCAATATACTCAGCATCCCTCCTGAGCACATGTCTAAACCAACGCAATCTCACCTCACTGGCTTTGTCTCCAAACCGTCCAACCTGAGCTGACCCTCTAATATACTTATTCCTAATCCTATCTTCCCTCGTCACACCCAGTGCAAATCTTAACATCTTTAACTCTGCCACATCCAGCTCTGACTCCTGCCTTTTTGTCAATGCCACTGTCTCCAACCCATATAACATAGCTGGTCTCACTGCCCTCTTGTAGACCTTCCCTTTCACTCTTACTGGTACTCGTCTGTCACAAATCACTCCTGACACTCTTCTCCACCCACTCCACCCTGCCTGTACTCTCTTCTTCACCTCTCTTCCACACTTGCCATTACTTTGAACTGTTGATCTCAAGTATTTCTCATCTACCAACTCTACTCCCTGCATCCTCACCATTCCTCTATCCTCCCTCTCATTCACACACATATATTCTGTATTAGTCCTGCTGACCCTCATTCCTCTCCTCTCCAGAGCATATCTCCACCTCTCCAGGGTCTCCTCAACCTGTTCCCTACTCTCAGTACATATCACAATATCATCTGCAAACATCATAGTCCACGGGGACTTCTACAAAGACACAATGTAACTCCTTCTGGCCTTCTCTGTATTTCTCCAACAACACTCTCAGAGCAAACATCGCATCTGTAGTGCTCTTTCCTGGCATGAAGCCATACCACTGATCACTAATCATCACCTCCCTTCTTAACCTAGCTTCTACTAATCTTATAATTTCAAGAAGGTGGAAGCTAATGTGGCAAAATATGTTAGGACATCAATGGCACAAGCTGAAAATAACTTGGAGAAAGGTGTCAAGACAGGGAACAATTGCTTCTTTAGCTACATAGGAAAAAGGAAGGAAAGTCAATTTTTACCAAGCTTAGTTAAGATGGGAGGAAAGCCATGGAAGACTGGGAAAAAGCAGAGGTAATGAATGAATGCCTCCCTTCAGTCTCTACAAAGGAAAGCAAAAGGGTGGGTACCATGCCTGAATAGAGCTAGTACAGAGCAGGGGGGAGAGACCAGATGCACAAGATAAATAGATTTAATGTCCAGAATGAAGTGGATTCCTGAAGGGAGAATAAAGCATAGAGACCAGTTGGACTTTCTATAAGATTCCACAGAAATCTGAAAAAATGTGGTAGCAGAAACCATTACCATTGTTTTCAACATATCACTGGCACCTGCATAAGCTCTAATGACTGTAAAACGGCAACTACAGTATACACATACAGCTACAGTAAGAAAAATCCAGGGAACTGGTGACCTTTTATGAAAAGTCATGCAAGGAATGTTAAAGGAAATGGTGTATGGTTTATTGGAGGACAAAAATCTCCAGGATAATTGCCAAGACACGTTCATATCCAGAAGGAGCTGTCAGACAATCCTGATCAAGTTTCATGATGTGTTACAATACAGAATGACAGCACAGCAGCAGTAGATGTTGATTACCTGGACTTCAGCAAGGCCTTTGGCTCAGGTTCACATAAATGGCTGGTAGAAAAGCTGAAAGGCTTAGGGGAAGGATCACGGTTAAGCAATGTAATTACTGTGTGGTTAAAATGAAGAGCACATTGGTCTGTGCAGTCAGTGACAATGTCTGAAATAAGGAATGTGGCTAGTGGACTACTGCAAGGGGTTGTTCCTTTGTACAGTGCTCAGTGTTTGCATTACAGACATACATGAGGGGAAAAAAATCAGCTTTAGCCTCCTCACTGATGATATAGAGTTAGGGCAGCAGTTATGAATGTAGAGAAGTATTTAATGAAGGATTTGGAAATGTTTATCAAATTGGTTAAAATATGGCAGGTGATGTCCATAACAATCAAATCCAAAACAGTGCACTGGGGCACAGAAACCTGGTGTGAAATACTAACTGTGGATATGGAACTGAAGGCAAAAGATCGGGAAATTATCTCAGAGAGCCGATCGCACCTGGACTATGCCACCAGGAGCAGATTTGAGAGGGCAGTAACAGCAATGAAAAGAACACTGGGATCTATCTTCAGGGTGGACAGACTCCAGAAGAAAAGACATAATACTTCAGCTATACTTAACCCTGGTCAAGCCACAACCTGAGTGCAGTGTGTAGTTTTGGTGGACATAAAAAAAGAGGGATAGCAGGTTGCTATTTTTGTCTTTGTCACCTTCTCATCATCCTTGTCTCATTTATTGCCATATTCATCACATCTTCATCTTTGCAGATGCACAGATGATTGCAAAACTTTTATTCCAGCACAAATTCATTCAATGTACAAGCAGAAAATGATTGACTTCAACAATTGGCTAAGTTTCTGGTGTCATTCTAAGGGGATCCAGTATCTGTCTGCTTGGGATGACATGCTTGACAGACCTCAATGCTTTGTCAGAGATGACCTGCATCAGTCACCCCTGGGTTTCCAGATACTGGCTAAGGCTCTTGCCACCCCTATAGTGCCTTTTTCAGGCAATGTTCCAAAGACCAAATTGCCTCCATAACAACTATAAATAAATTCAGTCTGAGGATCATGCTGCTCAACGCTAGAAGTCTAAATCTCAAGATGCACTTGCTCAAAGCACTCCTCAAAACGGAGAACATTGACATATGTGCTGTAATGGAGGCCTGGTTTAAAGCAGCAGAAAAAACACCCCCTGCGCTACCAGGCTATAACTCATTCTGCACCTTTCAGCCCCAGAACATGGACTGAAGCTCCAACGGTGGTGGTGTCTCCATATTCATAAAGAATATGCACACCTCCAGACTAGTATTCCAGCATAATGCATCTGAGATACTTCAGATACAACTAACATTGGGTAAGACGGTGATTCAGGTTGTCCCCTGCTATAGGTCCCCAACCATGTCCCAACACTCTCCCTCAATGTTCCTAAGCACCCTGGAAGCTATTAGGGTCCAACTCAACACTCTCATACTAGGTGACTTCAACTACCCCTCCATCAACTGGGAAAACTACTCATGCACCAATACACTGGCCCAACGCTTCCTGGAATTTGTCAATTCCAATGCTCTAAACCAGCTCATTCTTATCCCCACTAGAGGTAGAAACATCCTTGACCTGGTTATTACTAACATGGGCAATCATTGCTCTACACCAATAGTCAATTCCTCCCTGGTTAGATCTGACCAGAAACTAATCACCATGGAAATCCACATCTCATCCACACACCCCTGCAAAGGTAACCACCATGAAAATCTTCTCCAAAGATGACTTTGGCTTCCTAAAAACAGAGGTGGCTAACTTCACAGCACCCATGTCAATGGAAAATAGATGCATGACTGCTGAATCATACACCAATGCACTGTACGAACATGTACATAAATGTATGGAACTAGCCATATCCAACAGAAGCAAGACACTCTCCTCCAAAGAAAAGGAAGCCAATCTGGTGGTACCCTGCCATTAATAAACTCTACAACAGAAGGAAGAAACTTTTGCAGAAAAAGGTGAAGTCCCAAGACTGGAAAAATTCCCTTATTAGCCTCAGCAAATAGTTAATCAAAACCTCTAAAACCATCTATGAAGGCATTATTGCAGCAGACACTAAAAATAACCACAAAGCCTTCTATAGTTATATGAAAAATTTCCATGGCAATACCCAGGTTTGCTCTGAGTTACTGCACAATGGTACATCCTATACTGAGCCAACACATATTGTCAACATACTGGCTGACTGATTCAGTGCCAACCTTACACCTCTCACCTCCCCAAAGGACCACTCACAATACTGGAGGAATGCCACTACAAAGTGAACTGGCACCACATCTGTGTGCCCTGTTAAATCACAGCCTCACCTCAGACTTTGTCCCTACCGAATGGCTCACTGCATTAGTCATCCCTCTCCATAAAGGGGGAATGACTACAGACCCTGGAAATTATTGCCCCATTAGCCTGATGAGTCTGATATGTATGGCTATGGAGAGCATCATCATGGACCTAATTAACAAGGATAAAGGGAATCTCCAAACTCTAGATCCCATGCAATTTGGTTTTGTGAAAGGTAGATCATGCCTGCTCAACCTGGTTGACTTCTTTGAGTCAGTCACCAGAGCTGTGGATGAGGGCAAGGCAGTTCATATAGTTTACCTCAATCTGGCCAAGGCCTTTGATATCATTCCCCACTCAGGAATTATTGATAAACTCACCAAACTAGGCATCAACCTCTATATCACTAGGTGGGTTGCAAATTGGCTCACAGATAGAACCCACAGTGTGAAAGTAGCGGACTCCAAGTCAGACTGCCAACCAGTCATGAGTGGAGTCCCACAGGGATCAGTCCTGGGTCCTCTCCTGTTTGGCATCTACTTCTCAGAAGTCCAGGCCAAAACAGATGGACTCTGGCTGATCAAGTTCACAGATGACTGCAAGCTGAGAGCCATTATTAAATCCATAAGTGATGTAGACATCCTACAGAAAGGCCTCACTGAGACCAATGATGTGTCGAAATCATGGCCTTATGCTTAATGCCAATAAACGTGTCATCATCCCCTTTGGGAAAATTTCAGTTCCCACTAATTATCACATTGATGGGAGCCCACTGAACACTGAAGGTATTATAAGAGATCTGGGGACACAGGTTGACAGCAACCTCTCCTTCAACCACCACATTGCCACTGTGGTCAGAAAGTCTTTCTATGTGCCACATCTGATTACCACAGGTTTTGCATCCAGGAAGAAAGAGGTCATCATCTCTCTCTACTCTTCCCTCATTAGGCCAATCATCGAGTCTAATGCCCCATGTGGCATGTACCTCGCTAGACACATGCAACAGCTGGAAAGGGCACAAAAGTATCTCACAAAGTGGATCTTAGGCCTTAAACACGTTCTACATGGACAGACTCAAAAAAACTCCAGCTATTCTCTTTCTCATATTGTCTACTAAGAGAAGATTTCTGCTTGACTTAACAAAGCCATGACTGACCCAGCTCTGTTAGAAATGCTACATCTAAAGAAATCCCAGTCCCTCCCCACCACATGCTCCAGAGACCTCAACCTCATTACCACAATCAACAGAACATGCTGGAGGCACAGGTTCATAACCTAGAGACTGCCCATGCTCTGGAATAGACTTCCCATACATGTCAAGCAGAGTATCTCACTGGCCCTCTTCAAGAGAAATCTTGATGAGTGGATGGGAAATAGAAAGTTCACCCCGGAAATCACTCTAGTGACTCTACTTGATACAGGCACTGGGAACTAACGTCGGGCGGTACGATTCCAGGGCACTTCTATGGGCTAGGCTTGTAAAGGCTCCAGGACCATTAGCCTTGTACACACTTATGAACATGCAAACACAATTTACGGTAAGGCTATCATTAAGATGATACACTTGCCCTTAGTTTTCTTTCTTAAAGTGACAATCCCATTATAGCTATGTTTGTTACAGTGCAACATCTGTGAAGTTACACTGTTTCTCAAGCATTATGTACTTTATTAGGAATCTTATCCTGTTCCATTTTACTATTGCTCCATTTTACTTGACTAAAATCATATTTAGTTATTAACTGACTGACTGAGTTACTGATGATTGATTATGCTTCATTCTGTTAACAAGTCATCTGTTGAAGTCTGTTAAGAACTTTGAAAAATATGCCTTCCCACTAAGTGCTGTTTCTCCCAACAATTGCTTCATTAAAAGGTTGGATGAGATAATATGCAATAAAGAAGAAACTGCTCGGAATACAGTAAATAGAAGCCCAAGTTTATTAAATTATGTCCTCTAGGGATAAAGCCTGGAAAGCCTGGCTAAAAAACAAAACTCCTGCTACCCTCATCAAATAAAAAAAAACTTTGCAATCAGGTCAAACGATTAGTTCTCAAAAACAAAAAAGATTACTTCCAAAGCCTCCAAAACCAACATAATCATAACCCCAAGAAATTTTGGGGAGTAATCAACTCCTTACTCCATCCTGGAACAATCCATAATCCATGCCCTGATCCAGAAAAAACACCCAATGAATTAGCCTTTCCCTTTAATTCTTATTTCGATAGTATTGCTAAGCTTACTACCACCTTCCCACCCATCAACACTAACCAACCAAACCCCACCACACCACATGCCACATCACCTACATTACCCACATTCTCACTGTCCCCCATACCTACCTCCACCATACAAAAGCTCCTTCACAAACTAAAACCATGCACCAATGCCCTAGAAGATCTACCTGCAGAATTCTTACAACAATCTGCCTCCTCTATTGCATACCCCATCAGCATTCTCCTTAACACGTCCATTCAGGAATCCTTTGTATCTGATATCTGGAAAAAGGCATGTCCTCCCACTTCACAAAGGCGGCAATAACTCTGACATTCCTAATTTCCGACCTATTGCCATTCTCTCTCCCATCTCAAAAATACTAGAGAAGTGCATTCACACTCAACTCCTTAGCCACATGACTAAAAACCACCTTCTTTCCTCCACTCAACATGGCTTTAGGCTAGGACATAGCACTAACACTGCTCTCTCATTTCCTTCCTGGACACAGTTAATAGAGCCAGGGATGATGGAGCCATAGTCTACACACTCTTCCTGGATTTATTAAAGGCATTCAACACAGTTTCTTACTCCCTTCTGCTTACTAAACTCTCTAACCTTGGCACATCTCCCTACACCCTTCACTGGTTTTCCAACTTTCTCAGTCATAGGAAACAAGCTACCATATGGCAGTGCATCTCTTCTCCTTTCACCAGAACTAACACAGGAGTACCCCAGGGTTCCATACTGGGTCCCCTTTTATTTAATATATTCATCAATGACTTTCATACAATTCTTACCCACAGTACTGTAATCCAGTATGTAGATGAATCTACCATTATCTGCTCATCTAAATCTGCCTCTACACTGCAGGAGCTTACCCAAAAGGCATTACCGCATTACCTCAACTGAATCCTGGATGTCACAGAACCATCTTGCCCTTAACCCCAACAAAACTCAACTTGTAATATTTACCCCCCAAAAATCTAGCCCAGTTGCCAAGTTTGACTTTTCAGTTCATTCCCAAAACAATACTGTTATTAATGTTGTTCCCAGTACCAAACTGCTCAGTGTCATCATTGATGACAACTTAAATTTTGACCTTCATATCCATAACAACATCAAAAAACCCATCAAAAGCTAGGTGCCCTCTATAGGCAAAACTATTTTCTCAGCTTCTCTGCAAAAAAAGCTCTTGCCTCCTCATTCCTGCTTCCTACTCTCCTATGCAGCACCCCCATCCTAACCAATATTCAGTCTTCCTTAAAAACTAAACTCAATTCATGCACAATAAAGTTGCCAAATTTGCTATAAATGCTAAATTCTCCTCTCACCAGTTCCACACTGCAACAACTTAATTGGCTGGAATTTCCCCATTACCTCACATACCTACAAGTAACTACTGCCCATAAACTCATTTACTTCCCAGCAATCTGCCCAGCCATCACTGACATCCTGGCCATCTACCATCCTAATCGACACCTAAGGTCAGAAAACAAAATGCTATTAAACACTGATAAACCTAAGCTCTCAGCCGGTCAAATGCGTTACTCTTTCACTGTCTCCAGGCTTTGGAATAATCTCCCTCCTTCAATAAGAACTATCAGTAGCTCCACTGCTTTTAAAACCTCCCTTAAACTTCACCTCTCATCACATTGGATATGCACCTGCACCCTTAGTCACAATTCCATTACCTGACCACCACCCTAAATCCGACTCATCCTATCTCTACAACTAGGCTTTTTCCCTTCCCTCTTTTACATCAACTGCTTCTGCTGACATTTAGCCAGTGTCATCCCTACTCTAAGCCGTCTGCCTCCTTCCTTTTCCTTTATACAATCTCCTCTCTCAGCTAACAATCATACCTACCATCTACACCTTATATTTCTATATGGGGGTGCTGTGCAGAGTTTAACAATTCTTTACTTATATCACCAAGTTATATAATGTTATCACCACAATACTGTATGTAATTCTTGTCATATTATTGGATGCTGTCATTTACTTATCTGATGTATTACCTCTACCTGATATATTCTGTATTACATGTTCTTTTTAATGTAATTATATGTGGAGCTTTTCTCCCCAGGCCTCCACTGAAAATGGGCTAATTTCTGGCACAGTGAACTTTCCCGGTAAACAAATGCAATAAATAATAAATAACTAAATAAATAAACTGAATATATATATATATATATATATATATATATATATATATATATATATATATATATACTTCAGAAGATCGAACAACTGAAATATCAAGGACCATATGGTCGAGACCATCTGATCGATATTTCAGATCGATCTTCTGAAATTGTAACAAAAATAAAAAAAAAAAAACAGTTAAAGAAGATGGTAATACAAGTGATCTCGGAGTTGGTATATTTAAGTAGGGGAGGTGTGGAGGGGTGCAGCTCCCCACATGAGCCCCCCTGCATTACCGTCTTCTATAACCATTTTTTTTTATTTTTGTTACAATTTCAGAAGATCGATCTTCTGAAATATCGATCATATGATCTCGACCATATGGGCTTCGATATTTCAGCTGTTTGATCTTCTGAGTGTAACCATATATATATATATATATATATATATATATATATATATATATATATATACATATATATATATATATATATATATTTATATGGATTCACTTTATAACCTCGAAATGCTGAAATATCGAATTTCAGTATCTCGTGACTATAAAACTGAATCCACAAAATACCGACAAACAAAAACCACGAAACCACATAACCGAAAACACCGCACACACTGCACTAAACATACAACACAACACCCACATCACAACATAAACAAAAAAACAACACACATACACAACTCACACACACATAAGCAGGGGGGCAAGCCCCCCTGCACCCCCCCTACTTATATATACTAACTCCAAGATCGCACAAACACAACACAAAAGCTCACTCACACACGCACATTCTCCAATCCCTCACACGCACTCTAACTCCCACTCAAAACCCTTACAAAACACTCACTTACCTTACGTAACACCTACATCCAAACACGGCACCGCACACCAACAAAATACAAACCCGTACATTACATAGTGCAACTTCATAACCGCAAATTCAACATATTTTCGACATATGTCAAATTCGCGATTATGAACGTTCGCTATTTTTAACATTCGACTTTATAGCTTCGAGATACTGAAATTCGACATTTCAGTATTTCAATGTTATAAAGTGAACCTATATATATATATATATATATATATATATATATATATATATATATATATATTTATATATACATACACACACACACACACACACATATACACACACACACACCATTATACTCGGTGATGTTAATATTGATTGGTCTTCTCTCTCTTCCATTTCCTCTACACATGCCATCAATCTGTATGGTTTCCAACAACTAATTTCTTCCCCTACCAGAACTAATATTAACTCCACTTCTGGCTCCATCCTTGTCTGGATCCTTATTTTTTCCCAGGACTATATATATATATATATATATATATATATATATATATATATATAGATAGATAGATAGATAGATAGATATATATATATCATCATCATCAGCCCCCTTTTTCCCATTTTTCTACATGGGGTTGGGGCATCTTGTTAACTGTCATCATCTCTATTCAGTCCTACACTCCTGCCTTCTTCAACACTCATGCCTGACTGTCGAGATCTTCTTTCACACAATCCATCCACCTCTTTGCTAGATGTCCTCACTTCCTCTTACCTTCTTCCTGTCTGTCCCAAATCTTCCTCACCAGATTGTCTTCTGCTTTTCTGCATGTGTCCAAACCACCGTAATCTGTTCTCTTTGATCTTTTCTGCAATTGGAGCTACTTTGGCTTCTGCTCTTATGTCCTCATTTCTTCGTTTGTCCCACAGTGTGCATCCTACCACCTGTCTCAGGTACTTCATTTCCATCACCTCTAGCTTCTTCAACTGTTCTGCCTTTACTGCCCAGGTTTCTGTACCATACAGTAGTACTGGTCACATTACTGTCTTGTACACCTTACTTTTCAGCTTCTTTGGCATTCTTCTGTCATAGACTACACCTGATACTCCATGCCCGTTGGCTGCAGCCCCTCTGATTCTAGCTTTGACCTCTTCATTCAGACTACCCTTCTCCTCAACTACTCCTCCCAGATACTTGAAGCTGTTTACCTGTTCCACTATCTTCCCTTCTATCTCTATTCTCAGCTTCTTCTGATTTCCCCAATTTGCTGCCATTACCACTATCTTATCTGTGCTTAGTTTCATCCCATGTGCCTTCAGATTTGCATTCCATTTGCTTATCCTTTGCTGAAGTCCTAGCTCAGATTCTGCCTGTATTGCCACATTTTCTGCATACAGCAGCTTTGTTGGTCTGTCCCCTCCAACCTGTTTGCTAATGTAGTCCATCACCAGTATGAACAGCAGTGGGCTCAGAGATGAACCCTGATGTACACCCACACCAACTGAGAACTCCTCTGTGAGGTCGAACACTGGTCATACTTGAGTTATTGGGTCCTTGTTCATAGCCTGCACTAATTCTACCAATGTTTCTGGGACTTCGAACCACCACAGTACTGCCCAGATCAGCTTTCTTGGGACCTTGTCATATGCTTTCTCCAAGTCGAGGAATGCTCAGTTGGACTCCCTCCTCATCTTTAGCTTCTTCTCAAGTATCTGTCTCAATGAAAACATTGGGTCAGTTGTGCTGGATCCTGATCTGAATCCAAACTGCTCATCTCCCATCTTACATTCTACTATTCTGTGTATCCTTTTATCAATCACTGTCTCCAGAACTTTCATGCATTGTGATAGGAGTTTTGATGCCTCTATACTGACCACAGTTGTGAATGCCCCCTTTGTTCTTGTACATTGGAACGAGTATGCTTATTCACCAATGAACGGAGCTTTGGGCAGCAGCACAGACTCTACATGGTCCCTTATACGGGGAAGAGTTGTACAGACCAACTGCTTTGGGCATCTACTGTGGTGTGCAGTATCATCAAGACAGGAGAACATGGATCACAGACTGTGTGCTGTGGCAGGGCTAGCCACTTGATGGTGTAAAATATGGCTCTAGGTGATTCGGTCAATATATATATATATATATATATATATATATATATATATATATATATATATATATATATATATATATATATATATATATATATATATTTATATATAGCTGTACTGCAGTAAAAACTACATATTTTAGAAATAGAAAGGCCACTTTACATAATGAGAGCATAATTATTGCAAAAATAAACTGTCAATTATCTTTGCAAGTGATCTTTAATTTAAGAACTCTGTAATGTGTATGTCACCATTAAGACCTGGAGTGTGACCTGCATCTAGCCTCTGTTGCCAAATCCTTTTGTCCAGAAATCTATCAGTAACCCCCCCCCACCCCCCCAGACATCCAGCTTAACTTTCTCCATCACAAAGACTGGCATACATGTGAATAGGTGGTTTATGCAGTCAAGGCATTCTTAGTACATATTGCATACAAACATTTATACATTCTTTGATAACTTCCTTGTGTGTTGCCAGTGCAGTAGCTGTCATATACTTTATTCACCACAGCTTCATTAGTACAGGCCAGCCTAACTCTGACTATTTTAGAAATATTAGCATGACTCATAATCAAATCTAGATTTATTAGATATAGG
This sequence comes from Protopterus annectens, assembly GCF_019279795.1. Classification (NCBI taxonomy): domain Eukaryota; kingdom Metazoa; phylum Chordata; order Ceratodontiformes; family Protopteridae; genus Protopterus; species Protopterus annectens. Next base: position 638,015,157 of record NC_056735.1, on the reverse strand, counting down.
AATGCTTTGACAGTATTACATGGCTTGCCAACATTGTCACCAGGTTGCAAAATTTTAACCATTATGACTACTTTTATTAATAAAACATGCAGCATTACTAATTTTATGCAAAAGATATGGAAGACTCAGAAAAGCTCTCCAGTTTTTCTTCCAGATCCATCTATTTTCTTTAACATCAGCATTATAAATGGAGAAACTCTTCTCAACCTTTGAAATTATCCCTTCCTCTACTTTTTGATGAGGGATTATTCCCCAGCATATGTCAGCATTTATCTACCTTACGTTTTACTTCACTAAATATATTTACTAAATGTCACCCTCATAACTACTCTCTGTGAACAGCTTCTTAAAATCACTAAGCTTTGGTAGAAGTAAACTTAAATAAAACTTTTACTTGATTTTATTTGCATTCTTCCCTTAAAAATGGATGACTGATACATTATATAACTAATTAAAAAGTTTTTTTTCTTAATATCTTTGATGTACACATCTTTTCATTTTTATGGAAACTCACTCCCAACATCCAAAAATGCCCCTTTTACTTCAATGTTTACACCTACAAAAAAGTGCAAATTGTAGTAGAGTTCAAGTCATCTACAAAATGACTCACATCTGATTTACTACCTTTTTAGTTCATAGGTTCATAGATTCATAGGTGTGTACTCCCCTGGAGCCTTTACAAGCCTTGCCCATAGAAGTCCCCTGGCATCGTGCCATCTGACGTTAGTTCCCAGTGCCTCTATCAAGTAGAGCCACTGGAGTGATCCCTGTGGTGAACCTTCTATTTCCCATCCACTCATCAAGATTTATCTTGAAGAGAGCCAGTGAGGTGCTCTACTTGACATGTATGGGAAGTCTGTTCCAGAGCATGGGCAGTCTCTGGGTTATGAACCTGTCCCTCCAGCATTTTCTGTTGATTGTGGTAATGAGGTTGAGGTCTCTGGAGCATGTGGTGTGGAGAGAATGGGATTTCTTTAGATGTAGCATTTCTAACAGAGCTGGGTCAGACATGGCTTTGTAAGTCAAGCAGAGATCACCTCTTAGTAGACGATATGAGACAGAGAATAGCTGGAGTTTTTTGAGTCCGTCCATGTAGGGCATGTGTTTAAGGCCTAGGATCCTCTTTGTGAGGTACTTTTGTGACCTTTCCAGCTTTTGCATGTATCTAGTGAGGTACATGCCACATGTGGCATTAGACTCGATGATTGGCCTAATGAGGGAAGAGTAGAGAGAGAGAGAGATGATGACCTCTTTCTTCCTGGATGCAAATCCCTTGATAATGAGATGTGCCACACAGAAGGATTTTCTGACCACAGTGGCAATGTGGTGGTCGAAGGAGAGGTTGGTGTCAACCTGTGTCCCCAGATCTCTTATAACACCTTCAGTGTTCAGTGGGCGCCCATTGATGTGGTAGTTAGTGAGAACTGAGTCTTTCCCAAAAGGGATGACGAGGCATTAAGCTTAAGGCCATGGTTTCGACACTAGTCATTGGTTTCAGTAAGGCCTTTCTGTAGGATGTCTACATCACTTGGGGAGTTAATAATGGCTTCTGAGAAGTAGATGCCAAACAGGAGAGGACCCAGGACCGATCCTTGTGGGACTCTTCTCGTGACTGGTCAGCAGTCTGACTTGGAGTCTGCTACTTTCACACTGTGGGTTCTATCTGTGAGCCAATTTGCAACCCACCTAGTGATATAGAGGTTGATGCCTAGTTTGGTGAGTTTATCAATAATTCCTGAGTGGGGAATAATATCAAAGGCCTTGGCCAGATCAAGGTAATCTGTTTGAACTGCCTTGCCTTCATCCACAGCTCTGGTGACTGACTCAAAGAAGTCAACCAGGTTGAGCAGGCATGATCTACCTTTCACAAAACCAAATTGCGTGGGATCTAGAGTTTGGAGATTCCCTATATCCTTGTTAATTAGGTCCATGATGATGCGCTCCATAGCCTTACATATTAGACTCATCAGGCTAATGTGGCGATAATTCCCAGGGTCTGTAGTCACTCCCCCTTTATGGAGAGGGATGACTGTAGCAGTGTGCCATTCAGTAGGGACAATGCTTGAGGCAAGGCTGTGATTGAACAGTGCACAAAAATATTGTCAGTAAATCAAACACAAGATAAAACTAACAAACAATTGTCTATTTTGTATAAAACTGCTTTCTCCATTTTTTACCAGATTTCTTAGGTTATTGCCATGGATGCTTCCATTGCTATATCTTTGATTTGCTCATGCAGTCTATTGTTAAATGGGAAAAAAAGTTGTTCAAAAGAACTAATCAAATATGTGTTTTTTTGTCTGTAAAGGATGTTCTGTATGGTTCAATAAACTCTACATGGAGTTTATATGTTTGCATGATGAGCAGCAGTAATGATTACATATTCATGCTGCACACCATGTTTAAATATAAATGAGCACGGTTTTGTGGCCGGCAACACATGAAACCATGGAAAGCAGCACAGATAGCAAACTTGTGTACCTTACAACACACTAGGTTAGTGGGATTGTGAGGAATGCCACAATGATTACCAGAGTTTTTCATATAGCAATGTATATGGTCCATACACAGTACAGAACAGTGGATAAAGTGCAGAACTACAAAATGAACTGGCCCCTCACCTAAGTGTCATGTTTAATCATAGCCTCACCTCAGGCTTTGTGCCCACTGAGTGGCGCACAGCTACAGGTATCCCATTCCACAAGGGGGCTGCACCTTGGATTCCAGGAACTACCGTCCCATCCGTCTGACAAGCCTGATCTGCAAGGGCATGGAATGCATTATCATGGAACTTATAAACAAAGACATTGGCAACCTTCAAACACTGGACCCCACCCAGTTTGGGTTTGTGAAGGGCCGATCTTGTCTCCTGATCCTGATTGACTTCTTTGAATCAGTCTCCAGAGCTCTGGACAAGGGTAAGGCAGCCCACACAGCCTATGTGGACCTCACCAAGGCCTTCGACACCATCCCCCACTCTGGAATCATAGATAAACTTACTATGCTGGGCATAAATCCCTACATCACTCAATGGACTGCCAACTGGCTTACTGACAGAACCCAAAATGTAAAAGTAGCCGACTCCAAATCCAGCTTCAGACAAGTGACAAGTGGATTACCTGAGGGTTCAGTCCTGGGACACCTCTTGTTTGGCATCTACTTCTCAGAAGTACAGGCCAACACTAAGGGACTCTGACTAACAAAGTTTGCAGATGACTGCAAACTGGGAGCCATTACTGAATCTCCAGATGATGTGGATATTCTACAAAAGGGCCTTACAGAAACAGATGCTTGGTGCCAGAGCCATGGGCTCAAGCTCAATGCCAAGAAATGTATAGTTATCCCCTTTGGGACAAACCATGTACCCATGAATTACCATATAGGTGGCAGTACACTAAACAATGAAAGTGTGATGAGACACTTAGGGACACAGGTAGACAGTGGTCTCACCTTCAATAACCACATCGCCACAACAGTCAGGAAATCCTCCTATGTGGCACACCTCATCACTAAGGGCTTTTCATCCAGAAAAAAGGAGGTTATTGTCCCACTGTACTCATCCCTCATTAGACCCATTATAGAGTACAAAGTCCCATTTGGTATGTACCTCACAAGACATCTGCAACAGCTGGAAAGCCCACAGAAATACCTCACTAAAAGAATCACAGGTCTAAAGCAGATGCACTATGCAGGCTGCCTAAAAAAACTCCAGCTGTACTATGTGGCATATCGTTGACTCAGCGGTGATCTCTGCTTAACATAAAAGGCCATATCAAACCCTGAGCTGTTGGACATGCTCCACTTAAAGAAATCGCAATCCCTCAGAGCCACATGCTCCAGGGATCTAAACCTTGTCATCACAATGAACAAAACATGCTGGAGGGATAGGTTCCTGACCCAGAGACTCCCCATACTCTTGAATAGACTGCCAATACATGTCAAGCAGAGTGCCTCCTTGGCCCTCTTCAGAAGGAACCTTGACAATTGGATGGGAGATAGGAAATTCACCCTGCAGATCACGTCAGTCTCCCTGCTAGACAGGGGTCCAGGGAAGTAAATATTGTGGGAAGAAATATCCGGGGAATTGTTTGGCTAGGCTTGTATAGGCCCTAGGGCCGATAGCCTAGTACCAACCTATGAACATATGAACCTAAGAACTTATGAACTAGAGTATTGTGAAATCCTATTCCAAGCATTCTGTACAAAAGATGTGTAAATGATCTGTAAGGTTACATGGACTGTCATTTAAAATAAACAGTTTGGGAAGTATATGTATTGAATAGGTACACACAGATGAATTGTAGGAATGAACCCAGGGAAAGAGGACATAAAATGAAGTAACATAATGTACAGCAGATGATGGCATGTCAAAGGAATACAGTTTTAGCAGCAACACCAATTACATATCAATATGGTACAATAGAGACCGCACAGTGAAAATGTGTATTATGTGACTGTCAGACAAGATGACATAACAATGAAGAAGATGTCTTTGTGATATCAGCATCCTGACATGAACAATGGAGAGAACGTCTGTCAGGGATCTTATATATAATTGGATTGGGTGCATATTGTGAAGCTGTGCAAACTGATTTGCCTGAATATGACTGTAATGTCAGCAGTGGTCTCCAACAAGTGTGACACAGTTACAGGCTCATGAACAACAGTAAGAGAAGCATGCATAATCATGGACAATATTGGAATAATACCACCAGTAATCCCATGTCTCTGACATAGCATATGTGATTCTGAGTGATTATCGATGGTTCTGGATGAACACACTTGTACAACTATTATGACATGTCAGCAGTCTATGAGGATAATCAAGCACATCACACATGTATCTGGTATAACACCTTGATGGGGGCTCTGCACCATCAGATAGTAATGTTTATGTAACAAAAGAATACCTAGATATGGCCAATAAGATGTGTGGGAGCTCACTGTGGCAAAGGTGACACACTTTAGTTATACATCACTGGAAGATGTGTAGGGAGGTACATGAAGAAGGTTGCACTGTACTCAGTTATTGGTGTGATGAAAGCTGTGACCTATGGGGGTATTATGGCCTTTGATGTGGATGTCCTGCACATATTCAGTAGTTGATTTACATACAAGGGAGTAGTCACCACTGTGGCCACTTACTGGTGGACGTTCCACATACCATCTACCCAGGACACAGGTCACATACCAATTGGTCTGCTTATAGGGTGTGATGTCTACATTATCCTTGGGTTGTGTGTTTCTTTTCATAGCATAACAAATCCCCCCATGTTTTTATTTCACCTCATGAGTTGTCATGGCTGTGGCAACAATCTTTGGTGTGTGTTGATACTGTCTGTATTATACTAATATTACAGTTGGAGTCAATGAATGCCCACAAGCTGTAGCCCTCCAGACAGCTGTTTGGACAAATGATGCATATGTCATTCTTGATGTCTGTGACTTAAATAATGGACAGAATAAGGCCTAGCAGACAGCCCTGATGTAAGGACCTGATCAGAGATAGAGGTCACTTCACACATTTCAACATATTTAGATGCCACATATGTGATCCAGTGGTTTACCCACTTGGTGATATAGGTGTTTATGGCCACATCTGACAGTGCTGAGTGAATATCTCAATGTGAATTTGTGTCAGATGCCTTGGCCTGGTCAAGTTTCACAGGATGATAATGTTGACATCATGCATGCCCTTGATAACCTCTTTGAGGACATCTAATAGATGTAAGAGACATAGATGTAGCATTAACAACTCACACATGTCTGTTGCACACAGACAGTATATTACTAGTGTCCATTTAGAAAAGGTCCATGATGACATGTTGGGCTACCTCACAGATAAAGAGAGTCAGGATGTGGCTATATGTGCATGCATCAGGTGCTGCCCCCCCCCACACACACACATACTCAGATGGATGCATCTTGATGTACATCCTTCTACAGGAACATATTCCTTCTGGAGGGTGTGTTGAAGTGTGTATCCTACCAAGTCAAGTAGGTGTGCATTTTGTGTTATGCTATAGCCAATCTGTGAAGCTGTCACAGCCCACTAATTCTATGTGATAGGCCTGGATGAAGGTAATACAGTGCACACTGCCTATCTTGATCTGACCTAGGATTTGGACGGAACCCCCCACTCAGGTGTCATTAAGAAACTCTCCCAGCTGGGGATTAACCCTTATGTCACTGAATGATTAACCAATTGTCTCAATAAACAGACCACATATTGTGAAAGTTGGTGAATCAACCTCTAGCACTAGAGCTGTCACAACTGGCATACCCAAGGGATCTGTGCTGGGCTGTTTACTGTTTGGAATCTATTTCACGATGGTCCAAGCTAAAGTATATGGCCTTTAGCTTACCAGATTTGCTGATTCTTGCATATTGGGTGCAATCATTAAGTCTATTAATGATGTTAACATACTACAGGAGGAGCTAAAACAGACAAATGATTGGTGCCAAAGCCACATGATCCACAAATAAAATCAAAAATGCACCATTATTTCGGCCTTCTGCAAAATGGAATTCCTCACTATTACAGCATTGGCAACACCCCCCATACTGAAACCCAGTACTGCAAGACCTGTGAACATATATCGATAGAAATCTGAACTTCGACCACCAAGTGTCCATAGTGGTATGGAAAGGTTACTTCATGCACCTCTTAAGTCATGCCATCTTATCCAGATCTGAGGATGATATAACGGCATTGTGCTCAAAACTCATCAAAACACTAATAGAGTATAATGCTCCCTTTTGCATGTACCGCACCAGACACCTGCAGCAACTGGAGAGACCACAGAGGTTTCTCACCAAGAAAATACAGAGCCTACAAACCATGCCATGATGTATATGGTTAGATTGAAAGCCCTGTCACTGCAATCTGTATTGTATAGGATGAAGTGACTTGTGCTTGACTTACAGGCCTGTCTCTGATCCTGCTCTGCAGGGAATACTGTACATCTGCAAATTAGCTATAGCCAATGACATCAAGAGAGTCTGGTGAGAGGAATATGGTCACACATGCTGGTGTAAAATGCTCTCTCTAATGTCAAGTGCACAAACACACACAACTCCCAGCTGACTGCAGTGAGAACAAAACCCCCTATCTAAGTAAACAGACTACATAACTTTGTATTTTATGCAAGCACCAGAGCATAAGTCTGACTTTTACATGGCTGCAGGACAACTTATATCTGATGACATCAGCACAGGATGTTGGAGAGAAGATGTTGGGAGGACTGCATGACATGGATGTGTAAGCATGTGCAATTTTAAAGTATTGGCAATTCATGTAGGATACACACTTTTGCTCCTCTGACTAGATAGACACACATACACCCTCCAGTTGACTGGAGTGAGAATAGAGCCCTTACCTATCTAAGTACACTGACTACAGAACTCAGTACTTTAAACAAACACCATGGCATAAGTCTGAGTTTTCAAGGCTGCAGGACAACTTATAGTGGATGACATCAGCAATGGATGTTGGAGAGAAGATGTTGGAAAGCCTGCATGAAATGGATGTGTAGGCATGTGCAAGTGTCAAAAAGTTGGCAATCCATGGGATTGGAGTGGTAACTATAGGATGCACACTTTTTCCTCCTCTGACTAGATAGACACACATACACCTTCCAGTTGACTGCAGGGAGAATAAAACCCTTACCTATCTAAGTACACAGACTACAGAACTCACTACTTTACACAAACACCATGGCATAAGTCTGAGTTTTCAAGGCTGCAGGACAACTTATAGTGGATGACATCAGCAATGGATGTTGGAGAGAAGATGTTGGAAAGCCTGCATGAAATTGATGTGTAGGCATGTTGCAAGTGTCAAAAAGTTGGCAATCCATGGGATTGGAGTCATAACTGCAGGATACACACTGATGCTTTTCTGACTAGACTGACACACACCTCCCAGTTGACTGCAGCGGGAACAGAAGCCCTACCTATCTGAGGTACACATAATACAGAACTCAGCACTTTATGCAAGTGCCACAGCACAAGTCTGACTTTTATAAGGCTGCAGGACAACTTATAGTGGATGACATCAGCACTGGATGTTGGGAGGCCTGTATGAAATGGATAGCTAGCCATGTTCAACTGTCAAAATATTGAAGTTCTTCATGTCACCATATTAATGAGTATACAATGTGTAATATCTGGTGGCTGTGTTCCAATGTGCAGGTATACTTTAAGAGACAGCTTTACAAACTTTATGCAAGCAGATGTCCACATGACTACAAGTATTGGAAAATCTGAATGTGCATTTTCATTCTAAAGATGTGCATTGTATATAAGACAACATTTGTTATTCATTTATGTAGTGTAGTTGATATATTTGTGAACATGTACTGAGAGACCAAGGTTGCAGTGCATGGGGGGGGGGGGCAGATGGCTGTATTGTAAATATGTGACATTTTCTTAGATAGGACCTTCATTTTTTTCTGTTTCCACAAGTAATTTCATGTCATGAACAAGAAGTGGGCAATAAACAAACGTGATACAAGCTATTGTCCCCTTTGCTGAGCAGCAGATTTGTAAGATGGATGACAAAGTGTTTGTGCATGAAAGATACACATTTATACTGCTTTCCCTGTTTGCACATAGTTAAGAGACAAGCAAAAGCAAGCCTCAATGCTAAAATTCTAAGAGTTCTCAGTGTTGAAGGTATGAAACACACCTGTTGCTTAGCTGACTCTGTGGCAGGAGGTGTAAGTGCATTAACACATTTCTTTTTGAGCCCAGGTGATATAGGGTTTGAATCCAGGTGCATGTAATACTTTTAATAAGCAATGATAATGCAAAGAAATAAATCTTTATACTTGGTGCATTATGCCAAACTCCATGCAAACAAAGAGGCCAAAAATGAATGGCTTCATTGTTTTTTTTTGTTACTTACATGTGCTCTGTGTGATTCTACTTTTTGACTAGATTATAGGTGTTAAAATAGGGTAGGAAAGAAAGTGGTGAAATGGCTGGCAAACAGGGAGAAGTTCAAAGGGAAAGCAGTATAGGAATGTGCACTAGGGAGGTACAAAAGAACCATAGCTATCCATTTCTTCAGTAGTGTAAAATAAAAAATATGTACAAAATATTAGCTGAATTTGGACTGTTACCTCTACAAAGAGGGGTGAAAACAATGCAATCGTGTTTATAGCCAATTGGGACATATCAAGTGTGTCAAGAAGACATGTGTGTGAAATGGAAAGCTATGTATGGGACGATACTTTTTTGTGGGACAGGTGCCTGTGTTTTTTTTAACATCATTTAGAGAGGAATGCTGGGTAAGGAACATTGGTATTTCTGGGTGAGGTAAGTTGGACAGGTGAGGAAGCAAATACAAACAAACAGGACAAACAAGACAAGACACAGGGACAGTGAGAGGCACAAAAGGTTGGAGAACACCATGACTGGGGTGAGGGAGAGAGGGGAACAATGCAAGCCCATGCTTGTCAAACATGGGGATAGTAAGGATATAACTCTCACTTGCAGGACTGTCATCACTGTTCCCTTACTCCACTGGCTGCTGGAGTGCTTGACATCTTCTTCTCCTATGGACCATGAGGGAGAGCAACCTCTCCATCAGGTATAGGTGTACACCAATGGTGTGGTGCACAACCCTATGCACAAACTCTGGCATCTCCTGGTGTATAATGAAATCCCCACCTCTGTCAGTATTCCCAGAGGGTACCACAGCACCAGATGCCAGGGTAGTGATACCTGAGGGTGCAGGTAGTGCAGGGCAGCAGAGGCAGTACTGCCAGGTTAGGTCCCAGATGTGCTGGGTGTCGGTGCCGGAGCTGGTGAAGCAGGGTTGGTTGGCCTACCTTGCTGTGCTGTGAAGCATTTAGTGATATGTTACAGATGGATGACATAGACATTTTGATGACACATAATAGAAAATTGAAAAAAGGAGATAAGGTTTGGGATGAGAGAGACAAAAAGAGACATAAAATTAATACAATCATATGTGACATACAATGCATTATCACAATAATACAACTATTTTATCTGAAGTTTTACATTTAAATATACATCCTAACAACTACAAACTATAATTATGGATTGTTTAAAGTAATCCTTGCAATGTGCATATATTGCACATATGCTTCATGCAATTATACAGATTACAGGTAACAGCAGGGCATTTATGCCATGTGTATATATTTTAATTTATGTAATATTAATAAAGAATTACAGTATTGTGTAGTTGTTACTTGTGATATTTGAACCCACAGCCTCTGACTACAGTCTTACACTTGAGTCCTAAAGTTGGTTTGTGCTACATACTTATGCAATCATACTTCTTTTTGCAGTTAGGCTATGTATGCTTACTTTGCTACTACTGTATAGAAAACAAAAACATTTTACTTTAATTTTAAAGCTACAATAATACTTCTCTTGTGCTGCATACATATTACTTGCTTCCCTCAGTCTCTCCAGATGATCATCTTGGGCTTGCCTATTCACCACGATCTCAGGATTAGCTGTGAGAAGAAAAAAAAAAAGAATAGAAGAGCATTATGCAAACCAGTCTTGTATATATTTAGCTTTCTATGTATTATAAATTCTCTTTATTAGCATACCTACACAGCTGTGGGATGTCACTAGTTTGAAACTCATCCAACCACTAGTTCAGTGTATCCATCTTGTGCATTTTTAGGTTGTTGAATTGGTGCCTACATTGTTCTCCAGTGTATGGTATACCAGTCGCACTGGATATAGCCTTGGTCAGAATATTCCAAGCTTCAGACTTATACTGGGAGCCAGAATATTCCTGCTGCAGAAGCCATTTGCAGTGGAACTTTACCAGGAGTCCAATAAATATTCCAGACTCCTGGACACCCCACCTCTGCATCCTAAATTGGGTACCTTCCCCTCTAACACCAGATATGTCTAATCCCAAAGCAGTGCAATAACAAGTAATGATTTCCCTTCAATTTCTATCATGTTTACTGGTAGTGTGAAAACCACAGTGACAATGCCAACCTCATTTGCTCTATGTTAAGTGTAGTGCAACAGTGCCAAACAGATAGGAAAGCAAATTTTGAAATTGGAAAGTTAATCTACACTTGATATTAGTTTGAGGGGTGTCTGTTGCTGTAAGTGTATGGTATTTTAACATTGCTGACATGAACTGGGGGCATAAATTACATGACCTGACATGTTTGTTTGGCTTTTTACACTTTTAAAATTGATTTTTACAGTGTGGAAGTCAAACCTATGTATAAGAGTGTTAGAAAAATATGTATTATTATGTGTGCATTAGTGCCTTTTTAGAAGCCCAAAAGGGTTAATACATTTATTCTGCTTTATGCTGAACAAATCCATATTAATGGCAAATGCTTTCTGACCTTGTATTTTGTCAGCGCAGCTAAAATCTTGTTTATGACTTAGGAAATGTACTGAGAAGCAGATGGTTTTCTGCTTGATTAGGAAAATAATGAATAGAACAATACTGCTTTCTATAATGTTATTAAACTTAGACAATTAGCCCTGTCTGTGTTATGAGAACATAACCAGCTGCAGGAAGGATAGATAAAGTGGAACAAAGACCGCTTGAAGAATATGAACTATAATCTGTGATTGCTTTGTGCTCAAATGAGTAGAGTACCTTGAAATGTAACACAGCACTGTAGAAATAATTGCAACTAGCTGCCGGTCTCCAAGGCCATGTTATTTTTCCAAAGTTTTCTCATGCATTTAGAAACATTGTCATGTCAGCAGAAAATCATGAGCAATATCTGCTGTGAAAAACAATATTGTAAACTTGTGATTAACTACATCAGCTTCAGTAGGCAATGTCTTGTAAGAATAGTATAAGAATGGCTTCACTTCCTGATTTTAGTTAGACAAACCCTGTATTTTTGCATGCATGTTTTTGTCTCCTTGCTGCAAGAATTAAAGTGCCTTAACCTGAACCTTACTTGTACTGGTCTTTGAAGTTTTTTCCTTCGACAGATTGGTCCTTCGGACCGGAAACCTCCACTCTGACCAGATCAGACAGGCCAAGTGACTTGAAACCGTACGGGGATGAAACCACATGGGTTCTTCTTATTTGAAAAGACCTCTGACTGAATTGTCATCCAAAAGAGGCCAGCCACTGTTCTGATCTGCGACTGAAGGGCGGGTTTACCTTGAACCAGACGATCAATCATGGAGGCTCAAGTAAGGTGAGATTTACCTTTTTCTGTTTTAGATCAGGGACTTGATTTGCATTGTCTGTCAGGGGATTTGTCTTGTACAAGTCAGGGACAGGAAGATTACAGTCTTGTCATAGATCAGGGAAACAGAATAGGTAAGGCAGTTATTCTAGATAGACTGTGAAAAAGAGAAATCATGGTACCACGTAAAAATAAGAAGGGTTACGTAACATTTCAAAGGTTAGAATAAAATGGGAAATAAGTGCACGAAAAGATCCCAAACTCCGCCGTTAACTAAAGATGCAAAATTTATGCAATTACAACGTGCCGATAATGTTAAATACTACTCAAAATGGGTTAATAAGTATGAATTTGATGGTAAATTAGAAAAATCCTCGCTTATTAAACTTATCAAACAGCTTAAAACTGATTCCAGAGGTCAGGTAAAAAAGCAACATCAATTAGGAATTCCTCAGGCACACAGGGGGATTGAGGAAGCAAACCGTAGGGAACAGAAGAGCAATAACTCAAAAACAATGTTTTTAGATAAAGAGGATAATAACTTAGTAATAGCATCGGCCCCACCACCCCCTCCGCTTCCCTTACCAGAATATGAAGCAAGCGGACAAGCTGGTCCACCCCCACAATATCCTGCTATCCCTGCAAAAGCAAAACCGTTTGTTAGAGATCCCAGGAAACTCAAAAGGGGACATTGAGTTATATCAAATGGGTAGAAGTTCACGATGTATAAGTGAAGAAAAAATATGCCCACTAATAGAAGTTCCTAATCCTCAGGCAGGACAAGAAGGACAGGACCCAACTCTCTTAGTTTACAAACCGTGGACACCAGAAGATATCCAGAAAGCCACTGAGGGAATTCCCCATCCAAAAGTTAATTTTAGAAAATTTTTAGAAGACCTACAAGGCATGAGGTTAAGTTATAACGTAAACGGAGAGGAAGTAGAAAAAGTAGTCAGACAAATCGTGGGACCAGATTGGCACATGATCAGTGGCAACTGGAATCCCCGTGACGCAGAACACAAACCCTTCCCACATAGTAGTGCAGAACTAGACAACAGAGTGAAAGGTCTTACAGACCGAATCTCTGAGAAATGGAAACCTAGGGCAGACTGGACTTACATTAATCAATGCATCCAACAAGAAGGTGAAACTGTTGACAGATATTATGCTAGATTATTAGAGTGTTTTAATAACCATTGTGGAATGCAGGTACCTGAAGATCAAACACATTATTCCCCGTATGAGCAGCAGTTAAAGAATGCATTTTTAAAAGGCAGTGTTTTGCCTACAAGCAGCTTTATTACAAAGCACATGGAAGATCATCGTACAAGTAGATTACAGTCACTACTTGAATATGCTAGACATGCCGAAAGGCATTTTAACAGTAAAAAGAAAAAGAAACCCCAAGTATTCTCTGTAGAAGATGGAGCAGAAGTTTATGTAGTACAGTCCGAAAAAAAGGGCAAGAAAAATGCCCAGGGAAACAAACAGTCTGATCAACGATCAGAGGACTTTGAAGGGCGAAAGAAAAGGGGGGAGTGCTTTAAATGTGGTAAGAAGGGACACCTGGCAAGGGATTGCAAGAAAAACAAGAAGGCAACTACGGAAGATAAGGAGGGTGAGGACTGACTATATGATAGCCAGGAATCACTAGAAGAGAATAGCCAAGAAAAGACAGATGCAAACGTGATAGAGGGAGTAGAAAATGTAATAGAAGAAATAGAGGAAGTACATGAAGTCACGGATAGTGAAGAAAATGAAATTTTAGACTTAGCTTTATTGAGCTTGGAGCTCTATTTAGCAGACACGAAACCAGAAGTTACACTCCTGGTAGAGGGGAGGGAAGTCACATTTTGTGTGACTCAGGGGCCTCACGGACCCTGATACACCCCTACAAACTACCAGAGAATTCAGAGTCGCCCGATTACATATTAGTGAAAGCAGCTAATGGACAGCTGTATTGGGAGCCCCTACATTGCGATAACTGATCCTGTTTCAGGGTTAACCCAGAAAAGCAAAATTGTTGTTTCTGCAAAATGCCCAGTAAACCTTTTGGGCAGAGACCTTATGCAGCTATTTGGCATAGCAGTAGTTCCAACTATGCAGGGTATGGAAGCACAGCGACAAATTGATACTTTTGCAGTGCGATCAGAGGGTGAAACATTTTATTGGTACAGCCAGGACTTAGTTACAACTGGTCCAGGGGCAGTAACCGAAGAGCTGATGAATGTAGCCATCAGCAAGTTCCCCTCTCTTGACACTGACAAACAACAATTGTTGCACTGTACTCTGTATTATTGTAACACACCAGGACCTGATAAGGAATATGAACAAGAGTTTTTTAGAAACCATGCAAACAGATTAGTATTGCGTAATCTGTACTGGGATATGGAAGGGAACAGTGTAGTTAGCTGTTCATTACCCCAGGAGTTCTTTGCACTTTATAAATCTAATCGATTACCACATGTAAGCTTAACCAAGGACAAAAATGTGAAATGGGCAGACCTAAGAGAAAAAGTCACAAGGTGGGAAAAACAGACAAAGTTAGAACTGTCAGGACAGGAAGTACAAAAGCAGAAGTTAAATTAGATAACACAGACACACCCAGCTGTGCATTTGCAGTCAGGCGAGGACAGCTGATTAGCACTCATCAGAAGAGGAAGAAGATGCCTTACAAGGCATACCAGAAACTCTCTGGTCAACAGGCAAATCAGATGTAGGACATATTCGTACAACGGGACCAGTTACTATTACGCCAAAGTCAGCATTTAGACCACAAAAGAGACAGTATCCCTTGAGAAAAGATGCAGAGGTAGGAATCAAACCTATTATAGCAGCTTTACTTAAGGAAGGAGTACTGGTGGAATCACCTGATTCACCATGTAACACACCTTTATTTCCTGTTAGAAGAGCAAACGGAGAATGGCGCATGATCCAAGACTTACAAGCTGTATATGATGCAGTAATACCAAGGGCACCTACGGTGCCGGATCCACACACCCTGTTGAATGATTTGAAACCTCAGCAGAAATATTTTTCTGTGGTAGATATCAGCAATGCGTTCTTTTCGATACTGATACACCCTGACAGCCAACATTGGTTCGCATTCACATTTCAGGGGGGAAAAGGTATACATACACGCGACTACCATAGGGATATTGTGAAAGCCCAACAATATTCTCACAAGAAATGGCAAGCAACTTGGCAGGATTTACCCCACCGAGAGGCAGTCAGATTTTACTTTATGTTGATGACACCCTGCTGGCAGCCCCCACCCAGCAAGATTGTAAGGAAGATACTGTAGCATTGTTACAATTTTTAGCTATTCAGGGACATAAAGTAAATAAAAACAAATTACAGCTTTGGAAAAAGCAAGTTAGATACCTAGGATATGTAATATCCAAAGAGGGCAGAACATTAGATGAGGACAGAAAAATAGCGATTTTACAAGCACCAAAACCCACTACCAAGAAGGAAATGATGTCCTTCCTGGGTACGACCAACTTTTGTCGGAGCTGGATCCCAAACTATGCTTTGGAATCTGCACCGCTGACCAACTTGATATACAAGAAGCCTATGGCAGCACAGGATTTATTACAATGGACACCAGAAGCAGAATCTGCTTTATGAAAATTGAAACAGCTGATAGCATCCTCACTAGTCTTAAGATTACCAAACTATCATAAACGTTTTTTTCCAAACTGTAGATTGTAAGCAAGGTTATATGACATCAGTGCTAATGCAACAGCATGGGGACAAACAACGCCCCATTGCTTACTATTCATCACAACTGGACCCAGTGGCATGGTCATTGCCCCACTGTGTACAAGCAGTAGTCACAGCTGCAATGGCAGTACAGGCTTCAGCCTCAGTAGTGTTGTTCCACCCTCTCACATTAGAGTGCCTCATGCAGTCGTGATTATTTTACTGCAAGAAAAAGTAGCATATCTTTCTCTTGCTAGGCATCTTTCCTGTATGACTATATTGTTGAGCCAACCTCATATGACAATTGAATGATGTACAACTTTGAATCCGTCTACCTTGCTTCTAACTCCTGCAGATGGCACACCGCATAGTTGCCTGCAGGAGATTGAGCAAAAGACACTACCTAGGAAATATCTTACGGATGTTCCCTTGGATGATGCCGAGGTGACATATTACGTGGACGGCTCATGCAAAAGGTGTCCCACAGGACAAAACATAGTAGGATATGCAGTAGTTTCTGATACTGAGATTATGGAAGCAAAATCTTTACCACACAATTTATCTGCACAGTCAGCAGAACTGATTGCCTTGACACGGGCATGTACTTTAGCAAAGGGTAAATGTGTAAACATTTTTACTAATAGCCAGTACGCTTTCTCTACTGTACATGTTTTTGTGCAACAGTGGAAAAATCGAGGAATGATAACATCTACTGCCAAATCAATCAATCATGCGCAGTTTATTTTAGATCTTTTAGAATCTATTCAGTTACCTCAGAAAGTAGCTATTTGTAAATGCATAGCTCATACCAAGCAACAGGATAGAATTTCAAAAGGGAATGCAAGGGCTGATACAGCTGCAAAGTAGGCAGCTTTAGAAGCATTTCTTTTGAATGAGGAATTACAACCTTCTGAGATTTTAGACTTAGAAATGTTGAAAACAATGCAGACACTTACTACGCAGGTTGAAAAACAAACATGGATAAAACGAGGAGCAATTCTCAAAGAAGGGCTGTACATCTCCAAAGAGGGAAAACCGATATTGCCATCTAACTTGTTTAGATATGCAGCTTTGTTGAGCCATGGGCAATGCCATGTCTCAACAGGGGGATGGTACAGTTAGTGAACCGAGTGTTCACAACATATGGATTCATAAACTATACTAAAAATTTTTGTTTATCATGTCATGTCATGTTTGTAATAAACATCATGCACAAGGGGCATTAAAGCCCAAGCAGGGGAGTTTCCCTGAACCACCGTATCCATTCCATACTATCTGTATGGATTTCATAGAGTTGACCAAATGCGAAAATAAAAAGTATTGTCTTGTCATTGTAGATATGTTTTCCAAATGGGTGGAAGCTTTTCCGACTAAAAATCCAGATGCAGCTACTGTTGCGAAAATCCTTGTTAAAGAAATTATTCCTAGATTTGGCATACTGGAAAAGATCTACAGTGACAATGGCACACATTTTGTGAACCAAACCATACAACAACTGAGCAAGTTTTTCGGAATTTCTTTGAAAAATCATTGTGCAGGGTTGATAGAGAGGTACAATGGGACGTTAAAAAATAAATTAAGGAAGCTCATTGAGCAAACACATAGAAATTGGGTGTATTGTCTGCCCCTGACACTGTTGAGCATGAGAACTGTTCTGAATGCAAAGGGATTGACTCTTTTTGAGAAGTTATTTGGGAGGGCATATTATATACCTCAGTGGAAACCTCTCATGCCTGCAGATCAGGAAGCCGACTGTACACTCACTGAGTATATGAGGAGAATGTTGAATTCTAAACACCTTTTGCAGTTTAATTCTGTTTCAGATAAGGAACAAATCAGACCATCAGAAGCAGCAGTAGTCCCAGGCACGTGGGTTTGGGTGAAAGTCATCAAGAGAAAAAACTGGACGACATCGAAATGGGAAGGGCCATACCAAGTGCTACTGTCAACACCCACTGCAGTCAAGATCACAGAGCGAGCATCCTGGATTCATCTGACACACTGTAAACTGGTTAAAAACTTTGAAATAGACAGAAATCTTGTTACTGTTACACCACAAGAGTAAAAATGACAAAATCCAGAGCATACAGGAATGCAGAACAGCCACAAAAAAATTGCATGATTATCCTGTTGGCTATACTGGTGACATTAATCTTTTTGTTGTGGCCTTTTCTTTTTCCAGCCACACAAGCTAAACTGAATAAACGCGATGCGTTACTCATAGACTGGCATCCAAACTTTAACACTTACCAAGCGATCAAATATGTGTATGCTGAGACTTTTAATGTTTCAAATTGTTGGGTTTGTACAGCTATACCAACAGCATATGGGGGATTATTAATGACTGCAATCCCCCTAGGGGTCAATGAGACCTGGGAAAACTTGGTTTATGATACCATGTCTGTTAAATCACAAGATAAAATAGCATTGCACCTGCCTGTTACACAAAAGGGAATTGTGTGTTTTTATAAAAATGATACTGTCCAGGTGGGTTGGAGTAATTGCAATATGACTGTTCCTTACAAATTTTACACCAAAGCTAATAATGCAGGTTCTATTTGTGATACAGACTATGACTCGTTTCTTAAATCAATGCACAGAACAATTAATGAAGTACAACATAATCCTGTTCTTTTTAAGCAACTGTCTATAATAAACAAGAAAATTTTTCATGCAGGGCAAGCATATGTTAATAGTAAAGTTACTACTAAGGTGGAAGATTGTTATTTTGTATGTGGCAAAAAGACCTATAAATGGTTACCTGAGAATTGGCCCAGCAGTTGTTTTTTGGGTTACCTGGTTCCGGCCATACGACACACTGCAGTTTTGCCTTGAGGTAAAATTCGAAATGCACGAGAGGTCACCAAGAAACCTGTCAGGAAACCTGAGAATCCAGTGGGACAGATCGAGGCGGGCTGGAGGAACCATCATTCCATGGGCAATAAACTAATACATATGGACTTGAGTGACACTGTCATATCATGGGCAGGCATATTACCAGCATATGGAGCAGTGAAATCGATTTGGGAGCTGAGAAAACTGTCTAAACTCCTCGAAGTAATGAGCAATGCAACTTTTTCTGCTCTCGAATTAGTGACTGATGAACTGAATGCCATGAGAACTGTGGTGCTTCAAAACCGCATGGCTCTTGACTTCACCCTAGCGGTGAGAGGTGGTACGTGCGCTTTAATCCAAGAAGAATGCTGTTCGTATATTCCTGACAACCAGCACGAGATAGACAACCACCTTGTAATGACTCAGCAAGTGTCGACCAGACCAAACCAGGCCCAATCCCACTGACGGACTTTTTCCAGAAATGGTTTGGGGGGGTGGGGTTCCATCCTAATGAACATCTTGATTGCTATTTGTGTAGGAATGCTCCTGTTGGGAGTATGTGTTTGTTGTGGCATCCCCTGCATGAAAAGATTGATCAAAGATTTTATAGATTTGTCGGTTTCTGAAACCTTATATCAAAGTACTGAGCTTGATGAACTATTGAAGACTGAGATGCTTTCATAAGTTAAACTGAATGACTTTCTTAACTGCAAATCTAAAATGGAAGAGGTTAGGAAAAGAAACAAATCATTTATGCTTTTGAAAGTAAAATAAAAGTATTAATGGGGGGAAATGTTAGAAAAATATGTATTATTATGTGTGCATTAGTGCCTTTTTAGAAGCTCAAAAGGGTTAATACATTTATTCTGCTTTATGCTGAACAAATCCATATTAATGGCAAATGCTTTCTGACCTTGTATTTTGTCAGCGCAGCTAAAATCTTATGTCTTAAGAAATGTATTGAGAAGCAGATGGTTTTCTGCTTGATTAGGAAAATAATGAATAGAACAATACTGCTTTCTATAATGTTATTAAACTTAGACAATTAGCCCCGTCTGTGTTATGAGAACATAACCAGCTGCAGGAAGGATAGATAAAGTGGAACAAAGACCGCTTGAAGAATATGAACTATAATCTGTGATTGCTTTGTGCTCAAATGAGTAGAGTACCTTGAAATGTAACACAGCACTGTAGAAATAATTGCAACTAGCTGCCGGTCTCCAAGGCCATGTTATTTTTCCAAAGTTTTCTCATGTATTTAGAAACGTTATGTCATGTCAGCAGAAAATCATGAGCAACATCTGCTGTGAAAAACAATATTGTAAACTTGTGATTAACTACGTCAGCTTCAGTAGGCAATGTCTTGTAAGAATAGTATAAGAATGGCTTCACTTCCTGATTTTAGTTAGACAAACTCTGTATTTTTGCATGCATGTTTTTGTTTCCTTGCTGCAAGAATTAAAGTGCCTTAACCTGAACCTTACGTGTATTGGTCTTTGAAGTTTTTTCCTTTGACAAAGAGGCAAAAACATTTTTCCACAGTGGTGATTTTCCATCTTTGCCAAAGAAGAAGAAGTAATTCTCAGACATAGTCATGAATCATTTATAAATACAGATAAGAGATTGAGGTGTTAACTATGTATGTGTGTGACCTGACAAGGTCCTTGTATATGCATTAATTTGTGTATGTCTTATTTACGTGTGAAGGCCATACAAGTACAGATAGCAGAATTATACTTATAGAAACATAGTAGACAGTATACACTCAGTCATACATCTGAACCTTCAAAACACAGCAAAGGTGTCTTATCCCTCATACTTGTAATACATATCAGCGCCACTATTTATAATTATGTATAAAGTATTATCAGTGATATTTCATATAATGTGAAATGGAGCAACACTAAAACATATGGAAATTATTATATTAGAATCCAGGATCATTAGAAAATAAATGAAACTTTGGAACCACAGCTGTTGATAAAAGGAATAAAACTTTAATAACGCTAGTTAAAACTTAGGCCAAAATGGCTTCTTCAGGCTGAAATAATGTATTCAAACTTACTTCACTGGCTCAATAGCTCTCATTAATTAGTGCTCCTGTTGCTGCAGATTACACAAACAGGGTTTTAAATTGAAAGCTTCATTTAAACCTGGTTCAATTTGTGCACCAAATCTGAGTATCCATTTCATCTTCTCTATATCAGTGAAAAGTTTTAAATCCCATCCATGATTAGATTCTATTACTACATGCAATATAGGAAAGTTAAAGTGAGACCATTATTGGTTTCAACAATATGTCTATATAGAGCATTTGTGTAGACACATCTATTAATATCTGCAAAGTGATTGCATATTCTATCTTTAGGTTTTCTGTTGGTCATCCCCACATAAAAAGCAGGGCAAAGTATGCACCTAGCCATATATATCATATTTCTGGTGTTGCAATTTCCATAGCCAGTGATATAAAAATCTTTATTAGTAACAGGACTGATACCAGAGAGACCAGTTTTTGGATACAAAAGATCTGATAATTTAAAGAATAAACATTGTTATAAAAAGCAATCAGGGTCTATCTATAACCTTACGAATAACAAAAAGGAACCTACAAATGTCAAAACTGTTCCTTCTGTAAATATATTGATATAAGTAAACTTTTTAAACATCCATTTACTAGTAAATATTTTATATCACTGCCTATGGAAATTGCAGCACCAGAAATGTGGTATATATGGCTAGGTATGCACTTTGTCTTGCTTTTTATGTGGGGATGACCAACAGAAAACTAAAGATAGAATATGCAATCACTTCTCAGATATTAATAAATGCATTTACACAAATGCTCTACATAGACATATTGCTTAAAGCAATAATGGACATTGTTTTTAAAATTTCCTATGTTGCATGTAGTGATAAAATCTAATCATGGAGGGGATTTAAAACTTCTCACTGAGATAGAGGAGATGAAATGGATACTCAGATTTGGTGCACATATAGAACCAGTTTTAAATGATGTTTTCACTTTAAAACCTTGGTTACGTAATCTTCAGTAACAGGTGCACTAATTAATGAGAGCTATTTAACCAGTGACATACCTCTCAACCATACCAAATTCCTCAGAATTTCCTGGTTCTGAGACTAAAATAATGGGGTGCCACAAATTCCAGAGTGGCCTCTTGAAATCACATTTTTTTTGTTTATTTAAGGTTTTTAGCTAATGGCAAGCATATGCTGTGTACACTATAGTGTAGGTATAGACAGCCAGGTGGATAGCAAATGCAGTAAAATATACATTTAAAAAATGTCTTCATATAAAGCTTTATCTTGCTAATCTTTTTCTCTCAAAGTAACTGCTTTTACAGTCATGAGAATTGCTAAATCATGTCTGACCCACCCCCAAGCCAAGATGAGTAATTAACACTTCTTTTGCTTCCTTTTGTCAGTGTTTGCTGTTGGGGAAGGAAAACTGTCTTACAGGTGTAAGTGACTTAATTTTTTGTGGTGTAAGGTGGTAGAAAAGCCGGCAACACTTATACCAATGTTTCATTAACTGAGAAGTGGATAGTGACAAGACTTGGAAGTTTGAGGCAGTCTTTCTGTTGGCAGCAGCCATAATCCCAGGTTGCTTTAATTTCCCTCTAAATAGTTTCGCAGCTGCCACAGCATTGCCCTCTTGCGTATTTGCTTTGCTTACTGTACTAGAACTGTACTGCCTGAGAGTTGACTTGATAGTTGGATTATTTTTGTTTATTTTTTAATTGTTAAGACATTGGTCTTCATTGTCCACAATCTTGACTGTCTCCAAATCTGTTGTTTGTGCCCTGGATCCTCAAACATTCTTTGCCACGCAGAAATGGAGCTGAAATGAGGACATCGAGACACCTTATTTCAGTTTTGTTTGCGGTAACGGTTTCTTTTGTGGTAACATTTTTTTCACCATACCTCTCAACCTCTTAGCGCAAAAAATATCTGAACAAAGCCTGACAGAATGAGAAGACAAAAGCCCCCAAATAGGGGCAGATTTAAAATATTGCTCCTACAAACTTAAAAAGTTTCTAAATTAATAGGATTTGTCTTAGCATGCATATTTCTGAAGGTTATGAAGTCTGAAACACAAATGTATATCATTATTTAGTGACTTCAATCATCAAACCACCCCAGTGATTTGCCAGAAAATTACATATTTTATGACAGACTCAAAATATGAGGCAAAAATCTGGAAATTCTGCAAAAAATGGACAGTCGAGAGGTATGTTTTTCATCAAAAGGTATGGTAAACAAACTATAGTAGTTTATCTGCATACATCTCAGAGAGAGATGAAGAAAATATAACATTTCCAGCTTTGTGGTCAATAATCACTTACGAGTTAGGTTACCCCTCTCTCTAATAGAATGACTTGTACTCTACAGACTTTTATTTCTGGCTGAGCATTTCATGCTACTTTTTTAAAAATAGAAATGTACAAAGAATATATGTATGTTTCATTATGAGTGTTTCTAGCAAATATTATTTTCTGTTATTTCATTCAAGCCTTTCTGTATACTTCTGGCTACCACCTTCTTATGGTTTATAAATGCAAGACTTACATTTTTAGTGAGGCATGGTGTGAAATGACAAGTTGAGGGACAGAAAATTATATTATTAATGTCCACTTGTACTCCACTTGCAGTACACTATGCTAGATATACTGCTAGTTCTTTACTAGTAAGTATGATGGAATGCAGTATTTCCATACATGGAAGAAACTTTATTGCATGATATTAAGTGAAGCCTTAAAATTATGCTTAAGAAAACTGTTGTTGATATTTGCACTGTAAGTTGTTCATTTTAAGAGAGAGACTCAGTGTTATTTCTATTGCCAATTATAATGTTAAGCATATTTTTCATATTTTGGTAAATATCTCAACAAACATGCATTCAGAGATGCGTAGCTTGTTGCAATATGAACGTTTACTTCTGGCTAGCAAAAGTGTTCTGATTGAGAATATATGGTTAGGTTGTACAGTTTCCAAGATATTACAGTTTATGAAACTTTAGAGAAAATGTACTAAGTTTGTGGACATTATAATATATTATTGTAATAATAAAGTCAGTGAATGCAGTGACTGTTATCACTGTAAGGAAGACTTTTTGCTGATAATGTTTTATTTGTAGAGTTACAATAGCTTTTTATTGATGTCCTTTATCACTGTTGCGGCATTCTTTACACTTGAGATTCCAAAGCCTTTACATCCCCCTTGCATTGTACCTCAGACATATGCTTCAGCACATGCTAAGAGTATAAAGGTGATATATGTGCACTCGGTCCTCAGAACTTCTTTGCCGCTAGTCCAAACACCATATTTGAATTTTGGTCTGTACGTCCTTCACTGAGCTGGTTCCTATAGACCCTTACAGATAAGTGCCCCATTGTGGTTCCATTTTTTATTTTGACCCCTACTCTACTTGTGTTCATGTCATCCAGGAAGGGGAAATGTGAGTATTGAGGCAGATTCCCCATAAAGGCAGATATGATAAGTACCTTTTCTGCTTAGTTGCCACACATGATCATACCCAGTGTGGTGTCAGCCATTTGTACCTAAGACTCTCCTCGGTAGCCATTTGTCTTTCCTATCCATTTATTTGGAGAATCAGTGCTTAAAGCTGTTGAACCAAGGTATCATGGCTGAATCTGCCAGCACTGACTGAAAACTCTAAGAATCATCTGGTGCCAATGCCAGTTCCGTCTACCATGACCCAGTCAGAGCCCGGCATGCAGCCTTTTCTTGTCCTCTGAGGCTGTGCATAAGTTTGCTACATATGTTGTGAGGGAAACATGGCTGACTATATCTGAAGAGCCTAGGGGGATTTAGTAAGAGAAGAGGTGCCTAATACCATTATTGAGTCTAGACAGGGCTCTGAACCTCCTAGATTGGTCAAGGCTGATGTTCGTTTAAAAAATAAACAAACAAAAAAAAAAGCATGCAGAACTGTTTAAAGCCTAACTAGGCGATGCATGATCTGAAACAAATCATGTAAACTTTATCAGAATTACCCTTCTAAATCTTCTTTTGTTTGTAGGTGGCCAAGACAATCCTCTAGAGGTAGGAATGCCTATAGGCATGGTTTCTCTGATTAGCTCACTCAGACTTCAAAAGATGTCCCCACTTCCTAATAAATCTGCCTCTATCAGAAATTCAGCCCTCCCTCCCTTCCCCTCAGCCAAGTTCATCTGTCTATCAGGCTGCCCCTTTCTGTTCCTGTTTGGCAACAGATTACTAAAGACTCTTATGTCCCCTTTATTATCAAACACACATTTCATGATTTGGAAGTCCATACCTCCCCTTTTTTTTAGGTCTTCCTCAGGCGCCCCCTGGCCAACTTCCTCATTTCCATTTGGTCCTATGGATCTGATGGATCAGGGAACCATTAACACTGCTTCCTGTAGACCAGGAATTGACTCTGTCAACCACCATTTGTCTACTGCATGATTTTGAGCAAGTCACTTAAACAGTCAGTGCTCTAAAGCATTTTGGGTCAACTGGCTAGGCTCTTTAGTGGTCTGCTGGGATGTGTGCATAGAAACTATCTATGAGTTCTATACAGGGCAGTGCTGTTGGAAGGTGATAGTCTCTGGTTTCTTTTATCTTTGTGCGCTGGTGATTCTTTTTCTGGCCCTTTCAGATGGGAGAAAGTTGACCAGCCAACAATATTTACTGAGTTGACTATGATAAGCAGAACTTAATTTTGCCTGTACAAGTAAAAATCCTGTGAGGAAGATCCACTAGTATATGTGTGAAGCTGGATGAGAGAGCCAAAAAAGTCTGGCTTGGGCAACATTGTTCATAAGCAGATCTCACTTTGACATATGGTAATATGGACTTTGACAACCTCTTTTGTGTATGTGTTGGCAATAAATCTGATTGGAAAGGAGCACCCAATGAAAGCGGATGTCAAATATATGGGACAACCCAACAAGTTGACATTGTCATGTTACTGGCTCATGAAAGAACTGTTGAAGTTAGTCTGAGAAAAGTTTCAGCAAACTACACTCGATTTTATTAATGAAGCCAACACATGCTACTGAGAATGCCACATGACATTGTCCTTCCCGGACCTAAGCTGTAGGGATTCAGGGTTACTGGTGGGATCAGCTGTTAAAAATATCAAGGTTACATAGGTTTTATAAAAGTGTGATGTATCAATATATATTTTTTATTTTTTATAAAGAACTTGTGTAAGTGATACCTGTCTAAAATAACATTTAGCGAAGAAGGACTTTTTTGCCTACGTTTTTGGTGATAAGGCTTTTGGGTCAATTCTGACTGGTCAAGTGAATAATGCAGTTACATATTTTTAAGTAGTAGGGTCATATGCAGATGTACATGGACTACCTGGTGTTAGTCTAGTGTTATTTTTGCATTTCAAATGATTAACTTGCTGTGGTGTACAGTTTGGAAAGGTGAACCTTGTAGTCTAATGGTCAAGGCTAAAAATATTCTAAGTATTATAGTTCTGTCAACCCATGACTGTATTAATAAACAAATAATATTGAAGGCGCTAACTGACAGATATTGACATTTTATTGATTTGGTGCCTTTTTATTGGTTAAACTGATGAGAAGCTGTGCTACTCTCTACAGTAAGCCAGTCACCGTTAAAGACTGCGGTTAATGTGGGAGATGTTTTCTGATTCTAGTACTAAGGGTAATCCCACCCTCTTGCTATGAGTGGCATGTAACAAAAAGGTGTATAGAGCTTTTGAAAAGCATATGGTGTATCAGTGTCATGTAATATACCCTTGATTCTGCCTCCTATTGTTGCCCTGTCTCTTGTGAAATGTTTGATTTTATTGATAAATCAATGAATATTACAGACAGTCATGCCAGAAATTAGACATTCATAACTTCTTGTGCAGAAAATGCATGATTATGGGATCTCACAATTCTGTTTGAGTGGGCAGGGTTAAATAATTGTGTATGCAAATTTTTTGTTAATAAGTATCATGATTTTTGGCTGGTTGTACCTACTTTTCATATGCTTTTGTCCAGATTTTTGAAGTTCCCAGATTGAGAGGTATGACTAGTGAAGTAAGTTTGACTACATTATTTCACCCTGAAGAAGCCATTTGGCAAAAGTTTTAACTAGCATCATGTTCTGACGTTTCATTTATTTTCTACTGGTTTGACTAAATTACTGGAACTTGGATCTGCCATTCAGCATATGCTTTTGTTGTTCATAGAATCCAGTACCATGTGTGTATGGCAGCCCTACAATTACATCTGTTGCCACAGGATACTGAAGAAACACCTGGATATTTTCCTGTTCATTACTATAAACTAAACTGTCACATCAGTAAAGATATGCAACACTTCCTGTATTAGAATGCAGGACCATCTGTATTACAGCCCTACACTTATACTTGCTGCCACAGGAATAGTTAA
Source organism: Protopterus annectens (assembly GCF_019279795.1). Taxonomy (NCBI): domain Eukaryota; kingdom Metazoa; phylum Chordata; order Ceratodontiformes; family Protopteridae; genus Protopterus; species Protopterus annectens. The sequence continues at coordinate 637,988,021 of NC_056735.1, read as the reverse complement.
ATAACGGTTGCATAATTCCCTATTCATTCTTAACTTCTATGTGTTAACTGCCATGCAATTACACTTAGTCATTTTGCGCGATGTCTAACAGAATTAATAGAATGTATCTATTTTGAAATTGTTGACTGTCTGCTTTCTGTATGCACGTGTTCAATGGCTGTAGGTATAGGTATAGATATAGGTATACCTTTGCACTGTCAATGCCTTGTCTGCAGGTGTTCTGTCTGCTTCCTGTGTGAGCCACTAGTCCAGGTTTGTGCACTGCTACGTGTTGCGCAAAGAAGATAAGCAAAGCTAAACATGACATTTATTGCATTTCTCCATTTCTGCTGTTAGTGCTAAGCCAAAGTGCAAACACTGGCATTTAAGAAAAGGGAAAATTATGAGAAAGGAAAAAAAAGAAATCTATTAAATCAACAGCACTACAAACATTTATGGTGGTACACATGAAATATTTTCATACAGGACTGGATTGGAACTTTCACTTCAATGAACCTTCAAAACATGTCTTATCCCTCTTGCAGCAGACAATGAAAATCATTGTGCATACAACCAACTACAACATCATCCACAGTACTGACAAAACATATGACAGTTGTTTGCACATGTATTAATTTCAGATGTAGTGCACTGAGTGATCATACAACTATTTATGACTATTGCTTGCATAAATGCAGCTGTGCCTTTTCTCTCTGTGTTTGTTGCTCATTCTTGCTCATCTGACCAGTAATCTGAGATATGCAGTCTGTAAGGCATTCTGTATCATTGTCCTTAAAATGTGTGAGGATATTAAATGGCATTAATATACAATTGCCACGAAATGAAAGGGAGGTTGGATGGGGTCTACTTTTAAATCTTGTAATATTACCAACTCCAAAAATCCCAAGATGACTATAAAGAAAGTTGACAGATGAGATCAGACGGGAGTCCCCATGGACTATGATGTTTGCAGATGACACTGTGATCTGTAGTGAGAGTAGGGAACAGGTGGAGAAGACCCTGGAGAGGTGGAGATATGCTCTAGAGAGAAGAGGAATGAAGGCCACCAGGACAAAGACAGAATATATGTATGTGAATGAGAGGGAGGATAGAGGAATGGTGAGGATGCAGGGAGTAGAGGTGGTGTAGGTGGATGAGTTTAAATACTTGGGATCAACAGTTCAGAGTAATGGTGAGTGTGTAAGAGAGGTGAAGAAGAGAGTACAGGCAGGATGGAGTGGGTGGTGAAAAGTGTCAGGCGTGATTTGTGACAGAGCACCAGTAAGAGTGAAAGGGAAGGTCTACAAGAGGGTAGTGAGACCAGCTATGTTATATGGCTTGTAGACAGTGGCACTGACAAAAAGGCAGGAGTCAGAGCTGAACGTGGCAGAGTTAAAGATGTTAAGATTTGCACTGGGTGTGACATGGTGGACAGGATTAGGAATAAGTATATTACAGGGTCAGCCCAGGTTGGAAGGTTTGGAGACAAAGCCAGAGAGGCAAGATTATGTTGGTTTGGACATGTGCTGAGGAGGGATGCAGAGTATATTGGGAAAAAGATGCTAAGGATGAAGCTGCCAGGTAAGAGGAAAAGAGGAAGGCCTAAGATAAGGTTTATGGATGTGGTGAGAGAAGACATGCAGGGTGGTTGGTGTGACAGGGCAGCATGCAGAGGACAGAAAGAAATGGAAACAGATGATCCACTGTGGTGACCCCTAACGAGAGCAGCTGGAAGAAGAAGAAGAATCCTGAACATCAAGTTTTTTAACATGGTAAGCAAACACTTGGTCAACTGGAACTCACGCTGAGGCCAACATGCCCTGTTTTCCACTGTAGTGCGATCCCGGAGTTGGTATATTTTAGTTGGGGGGGTGTGAGGGGCATAGCCCACCACCTAGGTGAGTTTTACTTAAATCAGTGTGAATTTTAGTGTAAGTTGGCCATGTGTTTACTTACCATGTTTAAAATCCATAGTTCGGGATTCTGATGTTTCACTATTGTCATCTCAGGATTTTCAGAGTCGGTAATATGGGCTTCAGGATTTGAAAGTAGAACTGGTTGGATGTTACTGAACAGAAACTGGTTTGCTGCTTACTTACATTTGAAACCTTAAGACAATTACTTCTACACTTTATAAGCATACCTCTCAACTGTATAGATTTTGGCAAAATGTCCAGATTTTTGCCTCAAATATTTGATCAGTTCCTCATAAAATCTGTGATTTTCTGGCAAATCATGGAAGACTGAAGTCACTAAATAATGGCCAAATAATGACATATATTTGAGTTTCAGACTTCAAATCCTTCAGAAAATGTATGCAAACATAAATCCTGTTATTCTAGCAGCCTTCTAAATTAATAAGAGCAATATTTAAAATATGTCCCTATTTTTGGGCCTTTGTTCCTCCATTTTTTTAGGCTTTATCCAGATTTGTTGCATTAAGAGGTTGAGAGGTATGTTTGTATGTCTAGCCTGGATGACACACCCACTGGAAGTCTGAACTGCTGTTATGTTTTCCATCACCCTACCAGTAATCATTTACAGTTGCAATCCATTAACAACAAACACTGAGGGAATGCCTGTACTATGTTTACCAACATCTATTACATGAAGCCAAGTATTTGGGTATCAGCAATTCTAATGAGTTCACAACTCATTTGCTTCTTCACCATGCTCACAGTCCTGAATCTACACTTTAAAAAGGGAATTGTGTAGCTAGGGAACCTGAAGGTGAGGATATTTGTTTATGTGGATAACACAGAAGATGATATTACTTTGGGATTTATATGCACAGAAGATTATTGATCTTGATAAGGCATACTTGATTTTTCAGCTATATACTGGATATGCTGAAATGTCACTTAGAAAAAAATGGTCATATATAGATACAGATATAGAGATACATTAGCAAATGTTACTTTTATCTGAGTACATTTCTTAGAAGTGCACTGATGGTGTAGGCATGTTTGTCAGAGCATTTTACTTATTCAGATACATAACCTTATTAACTGTATCACAAGTGCTAATGTTACAACTGTTCTTCTCTTTACACTCTTCTAGTCTTATTTCCATGAAATGTAAATGTCCTATATTGTCAATGACATGGGTGTTAGCCTTCTAGGATGGCCCATACATACCTCTAGGGGAGTGCTGGCCACAGGTAGACATGATTGCAATTGCATAAAATTGAATGTTCTGTGGTAAATGTGTACACATATTTCAGAATCAGTTTATTTGAGAGCACTTTTAGCAGTTCACTGATGGTTTGTTAGAAAAATGCATAATTTGCCTGTTGTTTTGGGGGTGGGGGAGCTAAGTTCAATTTCTGTGTTGGCACAAACACAATTTGATATTGCTACTGTTCTTGTTTTGGATCCAGCTTTGCTTTGTGTGTGCTTGTAATATGTTACAATCACATAATTCCTTTTTTTTATATTTGAATATCTTGACTGTTTTATGTTTCTCCAGTGGGTAATAGGTTCATATGTTCATAGGCTGGTACTAGGCTATTGGCCCTAAGGCCTATTCAAGCCTAGCCATAACAATTCCCTGGCTATTTCTTCCGGCACTATTTACTTTCCTGGACCACTGTCTAGCAGGGCAACTGATGTGATCCCTGGGGTGAATTTCCTTTCTCCCATCCAATCATCAAGGTTCCTTTTGAAGAGGGCCAAAGAGGAGCTCTGCTTGACATGTATGGGCAGTCTGTTCCAGAGTCTGGGGAGTCTCTGGGTCAGGAACCTATCCCTCCAGCATGTTTTGTTTATTGTGATGACAAGGTTTAGATCCCTGGAGCATGTGGCTCTGAGGGATTGGGATTTCTTTAAGTGTAGCATGTCCAACAGCTCTGGGTTTGACATGGCCTTGTATGTTAAGCAGAGATCACCTCAGAGTAGACGATATGCGACAGAGTATAGCTGGAATTTTTTAAGGCGGTCAGTATAGGGCATCTGCTTTAAGCCTGTGATTCTTTTAGTGAGGTATTTCTGTGGTCTTTCCAGTTGTTGCAGATGTCTTGAGAGGTACATACCAAATGGGGCATTGTATTCTATAATGGGTCTAATGAGGGATGAGTACAGTGGGACAATGACCTCCTTTTTTCTTGATGAAAAGCCCTTAGTGATGAGGTGTGCCACATAGAAGGATTTCCAGACTGTTTGTGGCGATGTGGTTATTGAAGGTGAGACCACTGTCCACCTGTGTCCCTAAGTCTCTTATTACACTTTCGGTGTTTAGTGTAGTGTCACCTATGTGGTAATTCATGGGTACATGTTTTTTCTCAAAGGGGATAACTATACATTTCTTGGCATTGAGCTTGAGCCCATGGCTCTGGCACCAAACATCTGTTTCTGTAAGGCCCTTTTGTAGAGTATCGACATCATTTGGGGATTCGATAATGGCTCCCAGTTTGCAGTCATCTGTGAACTTTGTTAATAGTGAAATATTACCTTTTATATGTTATATCTAAGCAGGACTTTTATTTATGTGATACTTATGTGTATTATCCTTTTTTTGTGCTTTATGTCACCTAGGACTATGGCAGACAGGTATCCCAATCCCTGCAAACCCCTCTTCAGTAACTCTGAGAATGAAGTAATTGTGGAAACATTTAGGTGATATGGTGCCTTTATGCTTGAGAAGGGAAATGGAAATACATCTGGCAGAATGCAAATTTGGCAGCAGAGAGTAGCTGATGTGAATGCAGTAGGTGGCCAGAGCAGGACATATGATCAGGTGCACCATAGGGCCACTGACATGAGTTCATCATACCGGAGGACAGCAGCTGCAGTGGCCCTTAAATGGATGGCTACTGGGGGGCCTGCAACAGAGTCACCATTGACACCAAATGAAGAGTTCCTATCCACTGTAAGGGATACAGACAGTTCACTGGAAGGTACACAACAGCATATCATTGGTGCTGGTGCTGCTGTTTCAGGGAGAACAGTTATGTCCCAGGATGAGCTTCTGGGTAGGCTTACCAGTCTCAATTGTTAATACTTCTTGTATAGTAAAATATTGACAGCAATACTTAAGTTCTGTTTAACATTAATTTTTTTGGGGGTGGGAAATAGTTGTAGATTAATACACTTAAGAACCCATTCTAGTTGATTACACATGGGCTTGGGGTGGATGTGTTACCAAGTTCTTGTTAAAGTTTGGTTACTGGACATATAAAGGGCAAAACGTTTTAGCCCCCTGTCTTACTGTTCATTGTGATGATGGTGTCTTTACTTTTTGCTTAACTTCTGCCAGGAACATTCACTATAGGGAGCCTACAATCATCTGCACATGGTAAGCCAAGCATTTTTATGTCAGTACTGATGAGCAGTTCAAGGAAATATTTAGTTTGTGATGTGGGTGTCAGGACTATTGTGTGTAGCTGTACTGTCTATAATAGTTGCATCACTATTAGCTTGTTGGCATATATTGAACTATAGTAGTGTAGGTATTAATTACTTTCCTGTGTCTGTTGCTTATTATCACAGGTGATCCTCACAGTGGAAGTGTGGGACTCTGATGATGATGGTGGCCAAATAGAAGCACAGTTGGAGGGGCCCAGAGGTTGAATCTGACAGTGGGCTTAACATTCAGCCATCCCCTGTAATTCTATCAGACACAGTCAGTAGGCCTATGACAGCCTATTGCAGTGAGCCCTCAGATATTGGACAGGAGGAGGGTGAGACACTCAACGAGGGTAGTGTGGTTACTGCAGCTTCACTCCCTGTTGACTCTGGTCATAGCCAAAGTGTGGGTAAGGTGCCATGCAGGAGGATTGCTAAGGGTGCTTGGAGGAGTCCTGCTGTCCATCCTCCACCTGATCTAGGTGTGTCTTCCCGTGCCACTCAACATACATTTAGGGCCATCACGGAGGTGCAGGCACATTCTAATAGGTCCTCCAGAGAAATGCTTAGGGATGTAGAATTGGCACAAGCTGAAATGCATGACTGCCTCCACTGTGTTACTGATTCAATGGATCGGATGAATGGCATGTTGGAATGGGTGGTGTATGTGATGGAACGTCTACTGGGAGGGGGGAGGCATCTGCGTAGGTGTAGGTAAGCCACATCATGTGATGTTACCTGATGTGGCTATGCCCGATCACTCTCCCATAGTGGCACTACTTCCACTACTCTGTCAGTTATTGAGCTGTCCACACCTAGACATGGCAGGCCATGGGGTCATGGTCCTAGGCATCCTTGTGAAAAAAGTTCATCCAGCAGACATCAGTCACATTCAGGTAGCTGCATTGCATCTGACAGTGGGTGTGGATGTGCCGGTGCAACTCCTGGAACAGCCAGTTCTCATGGTTGGGTATGACAATGATGAGCTGCCACCTCTACCAATCACAGCTCACACCTGTCCAACATACCAAGACATAGAGCTAGCTCGGAGCTTGGCTGAGTTCTTGGAGACACTCACACACCAATTTCTCCTGGAGGGCCACACACACACACACACACACACACACACACACACACACACACACACACACACACACACACACACCAGTTACCTGGTTCAGCAGTAACGCTTAAAGCTCATTCTGTCTCAGTGGCCATTTGTTACTTTATCCAAATGTCTGTCTGTTTCTCTTTCTTACTCACATGCACTCACATCATTTGTGGCAGCCTAAGCTTCCTGCCCCTCTCCCCACCACACACACACACACACACACACACACACACACACACACACACACACACACACACACACACCACCCTGTGCAAATTATGATAATTGTGTCATACCCTTTTTCTATCTTTTGGATTCAGGGATACATAAGATTTGTATCTGATGCTCAGGTTGCATAGCTGACTTAGTGCTTAGTATGTCTGTGTTTGAGATGTTGTTCTTCTAATTGTACTTTTGACATATTTTGGTCTTAGAAAGTTAGACAGCTAATAGAATCAAAAAGGTTTTTTTGCATCATTATTTTTAAGAATCTTCTGAGGGTTATGAAGTCTGAAACTGTAACTGAAACATGTCTCATTACTTTCTAACTTTGCTCTTTAATGATTTTCCACTACAAAAGTATAAGGTCAAACTGAGGACATTCAATGACTATCACTACTTTTGAGAGGTATGAATGTGTGAATCTTTGATGCCTGAGGTCTATTACCTGATAGAGGACACATGTATTCACACAAATCTCTGCTGTCACGTTAAAGTAATTGCTGTACAAATCGCCCACCTTTTACTTACTTAAATTTACAAGTAGCAACATGCAAGGATATGCCATTCATTTATATTATTACACAATTCTGTTTTAACACTCCACATTCAGAACTTAGCTTGTAAATGCAGCAGTTGCTACAATTTTAATTCAGGGCTGAGTCTGTCTGATGCTAGGAGTACATAGCTATTACATGGGCAAGTAAAGGTTGTGAGCATTGCCTAGCATCAATGTTACTATATGTATGTGCATAGGATGAAGGTTTTAGCCACTTAGGTGGTAAGTGAGTATGCTATGCATTACCTCTTAGCCAATGCAAGGGCAAATAGAGCATGCCTACATCCGCCTACACCCACAGCAGCTGCTGGTTCCCCCTCTGACTCCTCATCTGTGTGTGTTTGTGGTGACCTTGCCATTGATGATGGGATGTGTGCACCTTCCCCTTGTTGATCCCATTGAAGCTGTTTTCTCAGGATGATGTTGTGAAGCATGGCACAGATGGTGAAGATTTCAGTACATGTATGTGGATTGTATTGCAGGGCTCCCCCAGATGTATCTAGGCAGTGGAACCACAACTTCAGCAGCCCAAACACATGCTCTATGATATTTCTGGTTTGAGTGTGTGCCATTATGGCATTCTTCATCGGGTGTGTGTGCATTTCTAATAGGCATCATTAGTCATGGTTCAAGTGCATAACCTGCATCACCCAGTAAATGAGCCTGTGTGATATCAGCCCTAGTGAACATCTGATACAGTTGAGAGGTATTCCAGATATGTGAGTCATGGTAACTGCCTGGGTTGCCAGCACACACACATTCAAGATGATTCCCTTAGCATTATATATGACTTGGCAGTTAATGGGGTGGAAGCCCTTTCTATTAATGTAGACCCTTCCCTGTTCCCTGGATAGTGCCTTGATTTCTATATGTGTATAATATATGGCATCCAGTACTTCAGGGTAGTATGCTACAGGGTAGAACTCTTGCATATTTGTGGCCCTGTCCTCGGTAGTATGGAGAAAATATATGTGGTCACTGGCATGTTGGAGCATAGCATTCAGGAATTGATGGAGGATCCTGGATGCTGATGACTGTAACACTCCCAGCATGCCCCCTGTTGTTCACTAAAAAGTTCCTGTAGCTAAAATTCTAAGTGCTACACATACCTTTGTCTCCACCAGTATTGTTTCCCCTTGGTTTGCCCTGCATCTGAGTTGAGGATGACATAGGTTGCAGAGTTCCTGTGTTGTGTCTATCTATCATGTAGCTCTCTACAATTTCCACCTCATGCAGATTGTGATAAGATAACTGGGATTTGAAAACTCTTCTCCTTCTTGGCTGTGGTCTATTAGCAGCAGCAAGCAACAGCAGCCCCTAACATTGTTTCTGTGCAGACTCCTTTTTGTGGTTGTATTTCAATAGGTTTTAGAATTCACAGGGAGAACCAGAAGTGAGTCTACATGGTTGCTTTGTAGCTCATTGAACAGCTCCTCTATCTAGGATTGATTGATTAGCATACAGTTCAGCTGCTTATACTGTAATTAACATGACACAGTGTTTGCCATAGTTGCACGGCTCTACACAGTGTTTACCGAATGCAAAACTGGGTGCTACCATGTGCACATCATGCACACAGCCTTAGTGGACCGTGTAGGGTATATTGAATCTGCCCAGTTGTTTAATAACTGCCTCACCATGCAGAACCCTTCATTTTGTGGGATGACAGTATGCATTAAGACTATGTCTATGATGACCAAAAATAATTCCCCTTCCATATTGACACTTGTCCATCTTTTGAAAAAGTTTCATGATTCCTTTATACATGAGAATCATAATGTGCCACTTTGTTCAGCTTAACATATAGAAATAAGTCCAGTAGTTCTGTCTTAAACCCCTGTACAAGACTCAAAAGGTCTAAAAGCTCTTCAGAATCATTATGGATCTTGGAATCCCAAGGAGAATCTTAATTCTAGGACATTCAAGCAATAAATTATAAATGTCAAAGTCACAGTCACATTGTTGTGTAATAAATACAGCAGCTTAAGGACTATATGTTTGTGTGCAAAGTTCATCTCCTTGATTGTTACTGTCCTATAACTCTGCTGTATATTAGGTGTATCGGCAAGTTATCCTGAGCATTATCCTTGTAATTTAAAACAGTTTCCTTACTATTCACAACTAAGATGGTTCTTAAAATATAAATAACTGTAAAAGGCTTAAGCCATGTTATAACTTTTTTTGCTCTTGAAGCGATCCCTTTACTAATCAAGTGAGCTACGTGGAAAGCTTTCCTTACAATGGTAGACATGTGGTGGACATAATTAAGGTCGAGGTCAACCAGTGATCCCAGGTACCTTACCACTTCATGGGTACTTAGAGTACTGTTGTTGATTTGATAGTTTGAAGGGACATTGTTTATGCTGCAGAAAATGATGATGCATTTCTTTGCATTCAGTTTTAGACTGTGATGAATACACCAGTCGTTGGTTTGTGTGAGAACCTCCTGGAGTATTCTAACATCATTTGGGGATTCAATGATTGCACCTAGTTTGCAGTTGTCTACAAACTTGGTCAGCCACAATCCTTTAGTTTTGACCTGAACTTCTGAGAAGTATATACCAAACAGTAGGAGCACTGACCATATGACATTCCACTGGTAACAGGTTTTCTGGTTGATGTGGTGTCACCCACTTTGATAGTCCATGTCCGGTTTGTGAGCCAGTTGGCAACCCATCTTACAATGAAGGGGTTTACATTCAGTTTGCTAAGTTTATCGACAATGCCTGAATGTGGGATGGGGTCAAAAGCCTTTGCCAAGTCGAGGTATGCTGTGTGCACAGATTTGCCCTCATTAATGCCATTGGCCACACTTTCAAAGAAGTCCACTAGATTTAACAGGCAGGATCTGCCCTTCATAAAGCCAAATTGGGTAGGATCCAGGGTTTGGAGGTAATCTATGTCTTTATTTATGAGGTCCATAATGATACATTCCATGGTCTTACAGATGAGACCAGTCAGGCTTATGGGTCTGTAATTCCCTGAGTTTGTTGCTAGGCCACCTTTGTGGAGGATACTAACTGTAGCTGTTCTCCATTCCACAGGAACAAAGGCTGTGGTTAGGCTATGATTGGAAAGGGTACTTAGTGGTGATGCTAGTTCATGTTTTACCATGTTTAGAAAACTGCCTGGGATGTCATCTGTTCTCATAGAGGCCATGTTCGTTGTCTTGGGCAGGTCCTTGAGGGTCTGCTTTTAAAGTATGTAAGGTGGAGGGAAGTTTGGGGGAGGGTTTGTTGTAAGTTAGGAGGGGATAAGGGAGTGAAGTTTCACCAAACCTATCCGCTAGCAGGTTTGTTATTTCTGTGGGGTCAGTGTGTGTGTGATACCATTGGCCACCAGTTCTGCACATGCTTTGGTCCTACCCTTTAGGTTACATACATAGCTGTAAAAGGCCTTATGGTTATCTTTGGCAGTACTTGCTAGGTTTCTCTCAAAGGAGCTGTTATGGGATTTGACAAGTTGTCTTATTTGCCTGTTAAGGTTGAGGAGGGTGATTTTCCATTGTTGGGTCCTTGTCTTTGTTTTCTTGGACAGCAACTTTTTGCATTTATTGTAGAGTTTGTTAATACTGGAAGCCCACCATGGCAGTTTGATTTTACTTGGGGCTCTGGCTTTGATTCTATCTGGTGGTACAGCCGAGTTTATACACATATACAAGTGATTGTACAGGGCTTTAGTGTAAGCTTCAGTGTAGTTACCACTTTCTGCTTAGGGTGGGGCTTGGAATGCATTTATACCTTCACCTAGGAGGGTATAGTTTGCCTTGGTGAATTTTATTAGTTTAATTTCACCCTTTGTGAGTTCTGGTGTTAGTGTCTGTTCAAAGGTGACTAATTTGTAGTCAGTTTTGACTAATGAGGGTCCAACAGTTGCAGCAGTGCACTTGTTTGAGGACCAGATCTAGAATGTTTGTTCTTCTTGTCAGGGTATGGACAATTTGCTCCAGGGTATTTGAATTCACAAAGTCAAGGAACTTTTGTGCTAGTGAGTTTTGGCTAGAGTAGGTTTTCCAGTTGATGGTGAGATAATTGAAATCTCCCATAAACATTGTACTCAGTAAAATTTGGATTGTCTTCAGTTTGGTTAAGTAGGCTTCATGGGTGTCGTGACCCATGGAGGGGGATCTATAACTGACTAGGACTTGAAAGGGTGTCTTACCCACTGCAACCTGGACCTGGAGTAACTCCATGGAGTTGCCCAGTCTAACTAGATGGGAGGTGGATTTATCTCTAATACAGACTGAAACACCATCTCCTTTGTTTTTCACATGTTCTTTTTGTGGTCTAAAGGTGAGGAAGGTATTGTAGCCTTGCAAGACTGGGGTAAAGTCTAAGGCCTTAAACCAGGTTTCTGTGACTGCACAGACATCTACATCTTCTAGTGACAGAAGTGCTTCCAGGGAGTGTGTTTCTCTGTTTAAGCTCCTATCATTTAACAGCATGACCCTTATTTTGTTCTGACTGGTTAATTTCATGTCAGTAATGTTGTTTTCAAGATCTTGCCTAAAAAAGACACTATGGAGGCAAGAGCCTTTGCCAGCAGCTGAAAGTCTAGGGGTGTCAGGTGCAAACCATCTCTGGCAAAGCAGTGAGGTTTGTTGACTAAGGCTTCCCTGGCAGACAGGAACTGGATCCCATTGGAATGACACCAAAAACTAAGCCAATTATTGAAATCAATCAATTTTTGTTTATAGTGTGGCATCATTCTAGGTGAGGGTAGTATGCTGCTCAAGGCTAGGGGCATACCTGCCTGGGACACATATTCAGAGAGCTCAGCCATGTCTATCTTCATATAGTCCAGCGAGGTACATCTCAGGTCATTCACACCAACATGAACTATGACAGAGTCATAACGGTACTTGTTGCTGAGAGACCTGAGTGGATGCATGATTTCATGAATCCTGGCACCGGACTGGCAGCTGACTGTGATTTTCTCCTTGTCCAACCTGGTGATTGCTACATGCATGTGTCTCAATACTGAATCTCTGATGACAAGTAAACTTTGTTTCTGAGTGTCATGCCTTATGGACTTGGTGGGTGAGACACTAGTGTTGCTCTGTGTCATGGGTGCTGTGGAGACTGTGTTAGCTGTAACATATTTTGCTCTGTGTCATGGGTGCTGTGGACACTGTGTTACCTGTAACAGACTTGTCTTTTGAGGTTTCTGGTGTATCAGTAAGTTTTTTGACAGAACCTCTACATATGTGGATTTAGATGTTTGATGCATACTATGTGCATGAGTAGTGGTACTATATGAATATGTAGTGGTACTGTGTGAATATGTAGTGGTGGGTCAGTTGACAACCTTCTCCATTTACTGTTTTGAGTGAGAGAGGGCATGTCTTCTAGATCCTTGGTGTAAATACATCTCTCACACTTTGTACTAGATTGTGTTATTAGTAGATGGTTGTCTGTGTACATGAGGCAATTGCTACACTGCCTCAAGAGACCCAAGTCTACAAGGTTGGCATGACAAACAAGGGTAGTCCAGCTGTCCATAATGCGAAGTTGAAGACTGTTGTCACTAGGAGTGGCTTTTCAGAAATTATCACAGAGGAGCTTGGAGAATGGTTATTTCTGTCTGGGTTTTAAGAGAAAATTTGTTGAATTTAACTGTCTGGCTTTGGAGCACCATTATCCAGCAGTGCGCAGTAGTGCATGATGCTGAAACAAGCAGAAACATGCTCAGATGCAGGGCTTAAATATCAGAAGCTACAACTTGAAAAAAAACTCTAACAAAATTCAGAAGGACCAAAGAGGATGCTTATTCCAAGCCCTACTGGCCTCCCTGTATCAGTCAGGTCCCAATCAACATAATTCTCACACAAAGGTGCAGATAGGCTCCTTCCAATTCAAGATGGCTTAGAAAATGTGCTCAGAATAAACAAACCATTATAAACAGTTCCAGGAGCAGCAGGCCTGGATCTGGATTATGCCACAGCTACTAGCTACCCTAGCTTCAGTGGGAAATGCGAGAGAATATTTAACACAACAGAAAAATAGCAGTGAGACACTGAAAAAATACTTAAAATAGCAGAAAATCAGCCAGGAGGCTATAAAGAATGATTTAAACAGTTAACAGATCAGTTAATTAAGTACTGTTTTGTGGGAACCAGAGCAGGCAGAACAGATAGATTTAAATCAGTGAATAAAATATCAGTAAATACTTAACAAACAGTGAAAACAACAAAAAAAGCTTTTTAAACAGTGAAAACAGCAACAAAAATCAATTTTTCAGGCACAGTGTAGCAGGCAATTGCAGTATATAGTATAAATAAACAAACAAACAGGCAAACTATGTTTTTTTGGAAGCTCAGATAAACCTCTAATCATCTGGTATCTCAGCTCAGAGTTGTGGCTGGTAGCCCACCTGTGTTCAGCTTGGTACAAACAAGCAGAAACCTGCTCAGATGCATATACCAGAAGTTGAAACTTGAAAAAATTCTAACAAAATTCAAAAGGACCAATGAGGATCTTTATTCCAAGCCCTAGAATGGACTCCCTGTACCAGTCAGATCCCAGTCAGCACAATTCTCCCACAAAGGTGCAGATGGGCCCCTTCTATTCCAAGATGGCCTGGAAAATGTGCTCAGAACAAACAAACCACTACAAACAGCTCCAGACGCAGCAGGCTTGGATCTGGACTATGCTACAGCTACTAGCTACCCTAGTTTCAATGGGAAACATTAGAGAATGTTTAACACAGCAGAAAAATAGCAGTGAGACACTGAAAAACATTTAAACAGCAGAAAATCAGCCAGGAGGCTCTAAAGAATGATTTAAACAATTAGTAGGTGAGTTAATTAAGTACTGCTTGGTAGGAAAACCAGAGCAGGCAAAAGAGATTGCTTTAAAACAGTGAAAAATACCAGTAAATACTTAACAAACAGTGCAAATAACAAAAAGCTTGCTAAACAGTGAAATGAGCAATAAAATTTGATTTTACAGGCACAGTGTAGCAGGCAATTCCAATATAGCAGTGTGATTTAGTACACAGTAAATAAATACAATATAAAACCGGGCATCAGGCAAAAAAAGTGCAGTAAATAGTATAAATAATAATAATAATAATAATAATAAAAAAAAAAAAACCTTATTTTTCCACCCAACTGTGCTCTTAAAGTTGGTGGCTTTTGCTGTTGCCCACCCCTACAGTAAATTTGATTTGGGACACTCCTCCCAGTCCCATCTCATTAGCTCTTTCTACCTAAAACAGAGATCATTTGGGAAGGCCAAATCCCTTAGTCCCTTAACCTTGAATTATCCTCTGTTCCTTCTTTCTCCCTTTCCACTTTACTAACAAACAAAAAACACTTTAGTCAGCTGGTTTTACTGTATTTGTAGTTTCTCCTCCTACATTATTACTTCATCTTGCTTCTTCTACTACTTGCTGCTGCTTGTTGTCTAAAGTGTTCATTTGCATCTTTTCTGCTGTATTTATTACTACTTGTTTATGGCCTGTTTAAATTGTAAGTGTCAAGCTTCTTAGTTTTGGTTTAAGCACTTGGGCTTTAGGCCTACCCATTAGCTTTCCCTGGCCTTTCTCCCTCAGATTCTGACAAATATGGATGGATAATTTCCTACAGTTACTCCTGCCAGTCTGGTTGATATGGACATCCTGAGACAGTGTAGCAACTGCCTCGTGTACACAGACAACCATCTACTACTACCACCTAGGAACACAATTTGCAAGAGAGGCCATTACATTAGGAACCTAGAGTCAATGCTTTGTCACTCACAAGCCAGTATATCTGGCACAGAGAAGGTTGTCTACACAATCGCTACACCTGAAACACCACCCACACCTACACAACACGCACCCACATATAAAGAGGTCCTCAACAAAAACATATCCAAACATAGGAGACCTCCAAGGCAAAAACACACACAATCTCCACAGCCCTCCACACCACATACCATGCATAGTTCACACACCTGTGTCTCACAGTCACTAAGGTTTACCCATAAACCCAACATTTTAGTCATAGGAGACTCCATTGTGAGACACATAGATGTGGTTCTCACCAGGCTGGATAAGGAGAAAGTCACAGTTAGTTGTCTGTCAGGGGACAGAATCCACCATATCACATATGCACTCAGGTCTTTCAGCAACGGGTACTGTTATGACTCTGTCATAGTCCTTGTTGACATGAATGCTTGACTTTAACAATTGACTTAGTTTCTGGTGTCATTCCAGGGGGAATCAGTACCTGACAGCCTGGGAAGATGTGATCGACAGACCATGATTCTTTGCCAGAGATGGCCTGCATCTGTCTCACTTGGGCTTCAGGCTTCTGGCAAAGGGTCTTGCCTCCCCCATAGTGCCGTTTTTAGGAAAAGTGATGAGGTTAAAACTACCAACATAAAAATTTCAACAAAATGCAAATTAGAGTTCATGCTGCTAAATGCTAGGAGTCTAAACATGAAATTGCACTCATTGCAAGCATTCCTAACCATGGAAAATGCTGACATCTGAGCAGTCACATAAACCTGTTCAAAGTTGCAGAGAGCACCTCAGCCTTACCTGGTTACCCATCATATCATACGTTCATACACCAAATTGTGGGCAGTAAAGCCAAAGGAGGTGGAGTTTCAATATATATTAAAGACGTACACACCTCCAGGCTGGTCATACAGTATGACGCAGAGGAGACACTCTAAGTGCAGTTAACCATTGACAAGACCCCTATACAAATCGTAGCTAGCTACCGCCCCTCAACTTTGACTCAAGATGCCCAATCTGCCCATCTGGACTTCTTCGAATCTATCATGATTCAATCCTTTACCCTGATTCTGTGTGACTTTAACTACCCAAACATAGACTAGAAGAACTACTTATGCCAGAACACAAATATCCAGAGATTCCTCGATTTTGTCAATGCAAAGGCTTTGGAACAGCTAGTCAATACCCTCCACAAGAGGTGATAATATCTTGGACTTGGTATTAACCAACATGAGTAACCACTGCAGCATACCTGTAATATCATCCTCCCTGGTAAGATCCAATCATAAAGTGGTCACTATCTCTCCTGACCCCCCCCCCCCAGCTAGGGTCAAATAGACAAACTTCTCCAAAGCTGATTACAACCTCCTTGAGGGATTGTATAAACAGATTCACAGCCTCCTCCCCCTCTCTAGGAACTGGCATCAGTATCCAAAACTATACCAAAGCACTATACAAGCATTTATATAGATGCATGGAATCAGGAATACCCAACAGGACTAAATCATCCTCAGCAAGGAAGAGTAAACCTGTCTAGTGGACATCTGCAATAAATAAACTCTATAACAAAATAAAAAACTTGTCCAGGATCAAGAAGGAGCAGGTGGCCAGTTGGAAGCAATCTCTCCTTAGCCTGAACAAGCAAATACAAGCACTAGTGAAATCCTCCAAACTAGCTTTGAGCCCAAATTTGGCATGTCTAATAGAGACAATCATAAGGCCTTCTTCACATATGTCCGTAATCTTAAAAGAAGCACCCAGAGCTGTTCAGAACTGGTGGTCAAGGACACCACATATACAAATGATGTAGATATAGCAAACTTGCTGGCTGACAGATTCGGCAAACATTTCACCCCTCTGTCCCCTCCATCAGTAAATCAGGACATTCCGAGTACCTTCCCCCTTCCCCTTATATCTAGATAACAGATCATCACTGCTCTCTCAAAGGCAAAACAATACAGCCTCCATGGGACCCGATAACATCCAGGGAAGCTGCATCCTACATGAACTCAGGCAGGAACTTGCAGCACCATTAGTTTCCCTATTCAACCAAAGCCTGAGTACTGGCTTTGTCCCAGCTGAGTGGAGAGCAGCCACTGTCATCCCTTTGCACAAAAAGGGAGCATCCACCGATCTAGGAAATTATAGACCCATCAGCCTAACTAGCCTGATCTGCAAGGTCATTGAAGAGATTATCATGGACCTCATTAACAAGGACATTGGCAACCTCCAAACACTTGATCCCACAGTTTGGCTTCATCAAGGGGAGGTCATGTCTGTTAAATTTGGTTGTCTTCTTTGAGACAGTCATCAAAGTCATGAATGAGAGGAAGACAGCACACACCGCTGACCTTGACCTGGCCAAAGCCTTCAACACTATTCCCCACTTAGGCATAATTGATAAACTTTCTCAACTAGGCATCAATCTGTATGTTACCAGATGGATAGCTAACTGGCTCACTGATAGAACCCACCTAGTTAAAATAGGGGAAGCCACCTCAAGCAGTAGACCCATAATGAGTGGCGTACCCAGGGTTCAATCTTGGGACCTCTGCTATTTGGGATATACTTTTCTGAGGTGCAGGCCACAACTAGTGGGCTATGGCTGACCAAGTTTGCAGATGACTGCAAGCTGGGCAGCTTCATCAGTTCCCCTAGTTATGTGAACATCCTCCAAGAAAGTCTCATCCAAACAAATGATTGGTGCCAGAAACATGGCCTCAAGCTGAATACCAAAAAATGCATCATCATCCCCTTTGGGGAGAGTGATGTCCTCACAAATTATCACATTAATAACAATGTCCTAAGCACAGATTAAGTTGTGAGGGATTTGGGCACCCAGGTTGATAGCAACCTGACTTTTGACCAACATGTTGCTTCCATTTTATGGAATGCTGTCTACATGGCCCACCTCATTCCATTTTATGGAATGCTGTCGACATGGCCCACCTCATAAGTATAGGTATCTCATCCAAGGACAAGGAGGTCATAACATCCCTGTATTCTTCTCTTATAAGGCCCATTATTGAGTACAATGCCCCGTTTGGCATTTATCTCGCAAAGCACATGCAGCAGCTGGAGGCACCACAGAGGTTCATCACCAGGAGAATCCAGGACCTCAAAAATTTACCATACACAGATGAGCTAAAAGCCCTATTCCTCTACTCAGTTTCATACAGACTACTCAGAGGTGACCTCTGTCTGTCATACAAGGTGATCTCAGACCCCAGTTTGATGGGACTGTTGCATATCCGCAAGTCAAGCTCCACTCGAGTAACTCACATGCACAGCCTAAACCTGGTCTGTAATATCAATAGGACTTGTTGGCGGGACAGATTTGTGTCCCAGAGACTCCCCATCTGTGGAATATACTCCCTCTCCACATCAAGCAGAGTACCTCTTTACCCTTTTTTAAGCATATCTTGGATAACTGGATGGGAAACAGAAAATATATCCCTGGGATGCCACCCATGTCCTGCTGGACAGGGGATTGGGTGCTGACTTGTCTAAACACGGGCTAAACTCTTGGACAGGCATATAAGGGCCTCAGGGCTAATAGCTTAGTAACTTCCTATGATCCTATGATCCTTATGGAAGATCAGAAGCCTCTAGTCATTTGCTATCTGAGCTCAGAATTGTGGCTGGTAGCCCACTACAGTTCAACTTGGTACAAACAAGCAGATACCTGCTCAGATGGGGTCTATATTAGTTTGCCGAAAGATATTCTCAGCTAACACCTCTTTGTCAATACGTAACTGTTGAAAATCACTTCTGAAATTTGTGGAATTTTCCCAGGGCAATGAAACAATTGCCCCGCAGCACAATGGAAAATACAACACACTAAATCAAACCCACCCAATTGGGGAGCTTCATCCTCCACCCCCCAGTTATATATACCAACTCCAAAATCACACTACAGTGGGGAAAAGGGCAAAGTTATGCAGTTGGCCAACTACTTCATTACCCTGGGAAAATTCCACAAATTGTGGAAGTGATTTTCGATGGTTAGGTGTTGGCAGAGAGGCATTTGCTGAAAATATCTTTTGACGAACTAATATAGACCCACTCAGATGCACAGCCTAAATACCAGAAGCAAAAACTTGAAAACAGCTCTAACAAAATTCAAAAGGACCTATGAGAATGCTTATTCCAAGCCCTAAACCAGCCTCCCTGTACCAGTCAGGTCTCAATCAACACAATTCTCTCACAAAGGTGCAGATAGGTCCCTTCCATTCCAAGATGGCCTGGAAAATGTGCTCAGAACAAAGAAACCACTACAAGCAGTTCCAGAAGGAGTAAGCCTGGATCTGGAGTATGCTACAGCTACTAGCTATTCTAGTTTCAGTGGGAAACACTAGACAATTTTTAACACAACAAAAAGTAGCAGTGAGACACTCCAAAAAACATTTAAGACAGCAAAAAATCAGCCAAGAGGTTCTAAAAAATTATTTAAACAGTTAACAGGTCAGTTAATTAAGAACTGCTTGGTGGGAAAACCAGAGCAGGCAAAACGCATAACTTTAAAACAGTGAAAGAATACCAGTAAATACTTAACAAACAGAGGGAACTACAAAAAGCTTGCTAAACAGTAAAAATAGCAATAAAAGTTGATTTCATAGGTACAGTGTAGCAGGCAATTGCAGTATAATAGTGTAGTTTAGTACACAGTAAATAAATACAGTATAAAAGTAGGCAGCAGGCCATAAAAAGTGCAGTAAATAGTATAAATAAGCAAAAAACAGGCAACTTATTTTTTTTTGGAAACTCAGAAGCCTCTAGTCATCTGGTACATCAGCTCAGCATTTTTGGCTGGTAGCCCACCTCAGTTCAGCTTGGCACAAACAAGCAGAAACCTGCTCAGATGCAGGGCCTAAATACCAGAAGCTAAAACCTGGGAAAAAAAATAAAACTCTAACAAAATGCAAAAGGACCAATGAGGATGCTTATTCCAAGCCTTAAACTGACCTCCCTGTACCAGTTGGGTCCCAATCAACACGATTCTCTCACAGAGATGCAGATAGGCCCCTTTCAATCCAAGATGGTCTGGAAAACATGCTCAGAACAAACAAACCACTACAAACGGTTCCAGAGGCAGAAGGCATGGATCTCAACTATGCTACAGCTACTAGATACCCTAGTTTCAACAGGAAGCACTAGAGAATGTTTAACACAGTAGGAAAATAGCAGTGAGACACTGAAAAAAACGTTGTACCAAGGCACATCCAGGACTGTACTGAAGCACCTGTTGGTAGATGAAAGCCAAAACCATTGACCGCTTTCGTCTCTCTAGTAGGAGACTTGATCAGAACGAATAACATCACAAGAAATGGCATTTCCTACTAGAGAGATGAAAGAGCTCAATATTATTTTATTTATTAAAGAATAGTCTCTTTGCAGCTTTGGTGCATTTTTTTATTATTTTTAATGATTTGCAAGTAGGTTTCATTGGCACAGACCACTTTGCACAATTTATCATTTACATCTCATTATAGTTAACTTGCTTACACGAATTTATGGACATCGCATGCTAACATAAATGGCCTCTGTGAATAGTTGCCTAGCTGTGCTCCTTCCCATACTTCGCAGGCACTTGTATTCATGCACTGACTATGAGAACCAGCCATAGACTTCTTTTCCCCTTTCTTTAAGAATAATTATTGAAGTTTACCTTTCTGGAAGCCTGCACGGCACAATTGTAATCTTCAGTAAGTTCATCTTAAAATAATACCTTTTTATGTAGCAGTCAAAAATTATGTCCCAAACAAGTAACTTAAGCTAGTCCAGTAAATTATATTGTTTCTTACTTACATTTAATGGCCAGCAAAATTCCATATTTCCTACTGAAATATTCATATTCATTGAGCCACTATTCAAAGCTGAAAAATTCCTCAAATGTATCTTAGTAACAGTATCTTTGTCTAAATTCATCATGTCAGGAAAAAAGCCTATTCCTTATGATACAATAACCTTAGAATGGATTATATTAGGGAAGAGGCACAGTGGGACTCAGTGAGCTGGTGGGATGGATGTAATCCCCCACCTCCCCATACACAAACACCAAAAGTCATAAAGTTGCTTTTTCTGTACTTTATCCATATTTTAGTTCTACTGAATTACATGTGATAAAACAGCACACAACACTATTCTAATAAAAGGAATATAAAATTTCTATTGCTTTATAAATTTACGATTACTGTTGAACCTTTTTTTTGCATACCTTTTATTTATTTATTTACATTTGTTTACCGGGAAATTCTGACTGGACACAGGACCTTTTCCAGCAGATGCCCAGGGAGAAAAGCTCCACATCATGTACATGATAAATAGAGATACAAAGTTGCAGCAATAGTAAACAACATTACAGGCTGTTGGCTTTAATACAATAACAAGATAACAGTATATACATTAAATGTTACAAGTTAAAATAGTTTCTTGTCGTTTATAATATTAGTAACAAAGTTGTCAGACAAGATTTTAAAGTATGTAAAGACAACTAGCTAATTCTGACTGTGGTTAGTAGTGGCGGTAGTATAGTTGGGTTAAGAGTCTAGGTGGGGGTGTTAGTCTGGATTAGAACAAGGACAAAGCCAGTGCAAATTTAAGTGGAATTTGAGCACAGTCTTGAAAAGTCTGCTGGAAGGTAGAGTAGTTATAGAGGGTGGAAGATTGTTCCAAAGTTTAGATATGGTACATGAAAATATGGCTTCTCCTGCTGAGTTTTTGGGTTTGATAACAGTAAGTTGATTTTCGTTGCTTGATCTTAGGGGCCTAGTGGAATGATAGGGTTGGAGAAGGGTTTGAATGGAAGGGATGTTATGGGGGTGGTTAATAAGTTTATGAGCGAGGGTGAGTTGATTAAAGTGAAGGAGTTGTGGGAGTTCTAGTCAGTTTAGTTCTTTAAGGGAGATACAATGACGGCTGCTTTAGGAGGTTCCAGTGGCAAATTTAGCAGTTTTGTTGTAACAAGCATCCAGCTTGTGTAGGTCTGTCTGTCTAAGGTTGGTAAGTATGGGGAATGCATACAGTAGGGTGGAGATTAGCTGGGAATTGGCTAAGGAGATTCTAGCCACCTTGGTTAGGAATTGGCGGCTTCGATATAATGCACCAAGTTTCTTGTGAACTTTTTTTATCGTGAGAGATATGTGGGTGTCAAATCTAAGTTTGTTGTCTATTTCCACACCGAGTAATTTTGTGTGTTCTGATGGAGAAATGATGGTATTGTCTTTGGTGAGAATGTTGAAGTTGGGGGTGTTTTGGGTGGCTTTGGAAGGTTGGAACAGGAGAAGTTTTGTCTTATTTAGATTGAGTAGGAGCTGAGCATTGGGTAGCCAGCTTTCTACAGAACAGAATAATTCCTGTGTGATTTGTTGTAGTTCTGGTAGAGTGGGGGCATAGCAGATGAGAGTAGAGTCATCTGCGTACTGTATAAGAGATGCTTGTGTGGTGGCAGTATGTAGGTTGTTAGTGAAAAGTGAGAATAGCAGAGGGCCAAGGATAGACCCTTGGGGAACTCCAAGAGTAACTGGGAGGCGAGGTGATAGTTGTCCCAGATTACTGATTGCTGGCATCTGTCTAGATAGCTGTGGAACCAGTTGCAGGCTGATTGTGAAAAGGAGAGGTTGGGTAGAGTAGAGAGTAGCAGCTCATGAGATACCATGTCAAAGGCCTTTGAGAGATCTAGAAATATGGCAGTAGAGAAGAGGCCATTGTTTTTGTGGTGAAGTATAGTGTTGGTGAAGGAGAGCAGAGCGGGGGTAGTGCTGTGATAATGCCTGAAACCATGTTGGGTTTTGGAGAGGAGATTATTAGCTAGGAGGTAGCTGTAGACCTGGGTGTTGATACATTTTTCAAGTACCTCTTGGAGAGAGGGGAGATGATAGCAATGGGGCAGTAATTGGAGAGGTCAAGGGAGGGGGTGCCTTTGTGGAGAGGAATGATGTGGGATATTTTCCATATCAAGGCAACATAGCCTTCTGTTATGGAGCGGTTGATTAGAATTGAAATTGGGTAGGCTAGTGTATCAGCTCATGGGCGCCAGAACCCTAGAACAAGGGGGTAGGGGAGCCCCCCCCACTTTTAGATCATCCATACCTCTGTTCCTTTCGATTTCCGTGTGCCTCCTAACTGCCAGAAGCTGCCTGTTGAGCAGATGCTCTGGACTGTAGACTAGGATATAATTGCAGAGTGCAGCGGGAACAGACATAAGCTGCTGGAGTCTATCGGAGTGAGTACACTGCTGGACTGTATTTACTGCAGAGTGGTGTGTGTGTGAGAAAATGCCCCCAGCAGGATGCATCTGGTGGCTAGAGATACTCAGGCTCAAACCCTGTACCTTGGGTACAGGTAAAAAGAGCCTAAAGTCCCTAGCCACCATCACTTGTGAATTTATGCCTCACACTTTTGTTCTGTTCTTTCTGGGTTGCAGGAGTGGTAAAATAAAACCTTTTATTCTAGCAATTTTCTAAGGTTATAAAATTAGTATTTGAACTGTGTCCCTATTTTGGAGCTGTATTCCCCCATTATTGGCTTTGTTCTGTATTTTTGCGCTAAGAGATTGAGAGCTATGGTAAGAAGTGAGAACTGAATTCACTAAATGATATTATAGCCATTTAAGTTTGTCTTCCTGTCTTTCAAGAAACTGCTGGTTTAGATTAGTGGTATCTTGCTCTGATTGTAGTGCACATGGTTCTGGGTTTAAGACTTAGCATGCAGGGTGGTAACATAGCATTTTATGCAATCAACTTTCCAAAATTATACACGCAATGTTTAAAATGTGTCTCTGGTTTTTGGTCTCCCCCCCCGATTGAAAATAAACAAGAAGCTCTGCAACATGCCTACGGCTTACACTCTATGATTCTGTATTTATATATTGTGTGTAAAAGTAGACTGTTATCATGGAAATGTTCTGAATAGGGCAGTTTTGTCATTATTGGTGCATGCATTTTGCTTCATATCCTACTGGAAAAATGTTCAAACAATAAATTTAAAATGCAATTGTGTGTGGAAGTAGACTGATATGGAAATGTTCTGAATAGGGCAGTTTTGGCATTATTGGTGCATGCATTTTGCTTCATTGCCTACTGAAAAAATGTTCAAACAAATTTAAAATGCAGTTGTGTGTGGATGTAGACCTTTATGATGGAAATATTCTGACTAGAGCAGTTTTGTCATTATTGGTTAATGCATTTTTGTTTCATTGCCTACTGGAAAAATGTTTAAACAATACATTTAAAATGCATTAACTTAAGTCTAACAAGTGTGCTGTATTATACAAGGAATATAATTTAAAACAATCAGGAAGGTGAATCAAGGAATGCATACATATATACATGGCCCTAAAAATGTGTTTGACAGCCCAGAGGAAAGTGTGAAAGGCTCAAAATCATAGGCATATTTTAAGCTTTACTCTTGTAACCAAAGCAACGGATGAAGGTAAAACAGTTCACACCACATTACCTTGACCTGGCCAAGCATTTTGACACAATCCCCTACTCAGGTGTAGTACAAAAGATGAATAATGTAGGAGCAAACACTTACATCACCAGCTGCATTGCCAACTTGGCTTACAGGATGCAGGAGATCAAAACAGGGGAAGAGACCAGTCACCAATGGAGTCCCCCATGGTTTGGTGCTGAGACTTTTTCTGTTTGGCATATACATCTCAAAAGTAAAAGGAAATACCAAAGAGCTTTGACCAACTACATTTGAGATGACTGCAAGCTAGGAGAAGTAATTGAATACCCAAATGACTTAACCATTATGCAGGAAGGTTTGTCCCAAATAATAACTGGTGTCAAAATCATGACAATGCCCTCTGAGAACTGATCCAGTTATTTGGCATTTGGGAACTTGTGTGTACAGTGACCTAACTTTTGACCAACATGATCCCAGAGTTATAAGAAAGCCTTTCTATATTGCACAGCTTATAAACAAATTGATTGTGACTAGATCTAGAGATGTTGTTGTCCCCCTTTACAAAGCTCTCATTATGTCAATCATTTTGTATAATGCCCACTTTGGCATGTATCTGTCCAGCCCCATGCAACAATTGGAATACCTTCAGAGATACCTTACTAAAAGGATACAAGTCCTAAACAATAGGTCTTGCATGGACCACCTCAAAGATTTATTACTATACTCAGTATCCGACAGAGTGCTTAGAGGTGACATGTCTGGCATACAAAGCATCCTCCGACATAATACAGATGGACCTACTGAACATCAGCAAATCAAATGGCATCAGAAATACAGAGTCCAGGTATCTAAACTGAATGTTGTGGAGAGATGGATATATATCACAGAGGCTACCACTGTTCTGGAACAGATAAAGCAAAGCTTATCCATCCATATTCAAATGCAACTTGGATCTAAGGAGGGGTAATAGAAAATGTACTCCGTGATTTCCCCTCATGCCACTAATGGATAGAAGCAGTTCCTAAATGCTGCATCTGTTACATGGCCCCCTCAAATTATCTATGGTATGATCACAGTTGTTCTCACTAGGGCTAATATACAATTATCAGCCATGGGGATAGCTAAGACCAATCAGAAAATGTTAATTCAAGCACCAAAAGGGAATTGGCTAAGCTTAAAATGTCCTCCAAGTGAACCTATGTTGTGGTAGTAAATAGTTATAAAAAAATTATCCTTTTTAGTTCACTAAGTGCCCCTGTCACCCCCCCCTCCCCCAGTCTTTAACAGCTTCCAGTGCCCCTGTATCAGCTGCAATTTTCAAGTGTTTCCCCTAAACAATCCTTTACTGTTTGGAGCAATACAAGGTTTACCTTCATATAACAGCATTTTACTTCACTTCTATTTATAGTCAGTGTTTTTGTAAAGTGGGTTTTTGAAAGCATTCACATGCAAATCTCACATTTATTTGTACTTTATAATGATTCTTGAAGGCTATGTTTACAATTGTTTAGATTAAAAAAATGTTAATCTGCTAGCATGATATATTTGCAAGATACTGGCCGCACTTGTTAGTGTTGAGTATTTGCTCACTTTGTGTCAGAAAGTAAAATTCATGTAACCAGACAAAGGATTCAAGTAAAAAAGACATGCACATCCCACAGATGAAACTTAACACTGATCTATCTAGACAATACGTAAATAACAGAAGCACCTAAAAAAGGAGACATTTTGAATTATGAAAATGACTTGTTACATTGGTAGATAGTAATAAAAGCATGGTAGTTAACAGATGTAAGGTTGCAGTAAGATTGTGCAGAGGTATGTGATATTTAATAAACTGAGAAATGCATTTGCTAAAATGAACTATCTGCTTCTGGAGTTGGTTTTGCTCTATGTACTGCCACATCTGTTTGCTAAGTTAATCCAGAAATTATTTCACATGACTCTTGTGATTATTTTTCTTTGCTGTTTTGCATACCATGCAAATGAGTCATCTTTTAACATACAAGGATCAAAACATAATTTGCAAATCATTATGAATTAATTTCAAGCTCATTATAACAAAAGACATCCCAAAGGATTACAT